>NW_022111320.1:7831578-7838658 GCF_000313985.2 Echinops telfairi | reverse complement strand
AACTTTCAACACACAAAGTTGTGTCATCCACAGGTTTCAGGCTGTTAATAAGTGTTCCTTAAATCCGGATGCAAAGTTCTTCTTTGTATAGTCCAGCTTCTTATATTACCTGCTCAGGACACAGATTGGATAAAACACTCACACAAATGTTTCTTGATTTTAAACTTAAAATACTCTTGTAATATTTGAACGACTGAACTCTTGGTCCTTATGCAGCTTCTGCATGAGCAAATTTTAGCGTTCTGGAATTCCTATTCTTAGCAATGCAAATATCCATAATTTATTATGATCCACACAGTCAAATGTCTTTGCATAAATCAACAGAGCACAAGCTAACATCTTTCTGGTATTATTTGCTTTGAGTCCAAATCCATCTAACATCTGCAGTGTTAGCCTTCATTCCACATCCTCTTCTGAATTCAACTTGAATTTCTATCACCTGCCTGTTGGTGCTTGCTGCAACCTCAGTTTATTGATATTCAACAAAATTGTACTGGCATGTGATATAATGATATAGTTTGATGATTTCTTCATTCTGTTGGTCTCAAATATGGATCTCTTCCAGTCCGTTGTCCAGGTAGCTGTCTTCCAGGTCTTGGCATAGGCAAGTGAGTGCTTTCAATACTTTATCGGATTGTTGAAATATTTTAGTTATTATTATGTCAATTCCTGGAGCCTCGTTTTTCACTAATGCCTTCTATGCAGCTCCAGAGGCAGAGAGAAGGAAAATATAGTTAATGCTAAAATTCAAATATAGTACTATATATTCAAACATAGATCAATATACATGAACCTTATACAATCTGCATTTGTTTTAATCAGGTCATCCACATTTGTATTAATCTTAGAATTACTGTAATGCGAATTTTTAATTATACAAATTAATGATTTTGCCTCAGTTATTTCATTTATCTTTTGGATAAATAATGTCCACTATGGAAAGTCATCAAGAAAGACTAATAGCAAGAATAGTACCTGAATACTTTAACCATTCTTTTATACCACCAAAGGTTCTATAGAAGAGTTTGAAGACAACCTGATGTATCACTTCATAATGTTCTTTGTTGTCCAAAGAGTCATATAGTTCTAGGAGAGTTCAATATCTCTATTAGACTATGCCAGTCGTTCCTGGGATGCCATGATATTTTAATCTATAAAATAATATCTTCATTTGTACCTGAAACATTTAGTAAATAGTTGGTATGTCCCCTTATAGGAACCCTGTGGCACAGTGAGTTGTGCTTAAAGATGCTAACCACAAGGTCAGCAGTTTGAAACCAGCAGGGACTCCACAGGAAAAAGATGAGACTTTCTTTGCCTGTAAAGAGTTAAAGATTTGGAAGCCCACAGGGGACGTTCTACTCTATCCTGGAGGAACACTATGAGTCAGAATCGACTCGATGGCAGTAATTGTGAGGGGGTTTGTGTGTGTGTGGGATAATCTACTTATACATTTATTAGCTTTTGTTTTTCTATATTTAGTACCCATAATATTATTTTCAATCCATTCTGTTTCCATGATATTTTTTTAACTTTAAAAAGTTTATCCTCTTCTTTCCTGGTGCTTTCGGTATTGTCTTTTCTTCCTTATGTTACTTCACATTTTTTATTTTCTGTGATTATTTTATTTTTTTGCTTGTGATTTTACTTGAAAATTTCCAACTCATATTTCATCTCTTCTGTAGCCTTTCCATTACTTTCATTTCTAGTTCTCATTACCTAAACTCAGTAGTTTCAGAGAGATCTCATATATAGTAATTTATGAGATAGGTTTTATCCCAATACCTTTTGTCTCTCTATAAAAAAAATGGTACTTCCTCAAGTAATTAGTGTATATAATTGATGCGGTGCAGCAAGGCCCTCTTTTCAAATGAGAATATCCATTTTGAGGTTTGCTGTAGTAGTTTTCAATCTTTTACTTCTTCTTAGATTATATAGTACCCTCTCTTCCCATTCCTCATAAAAGATTACTTCCTCAATAAAAGAAAAAGTATTTGTTGTTGTTGATCTTTCTCCAGTCTTAATAATTAGGCTCAGAAGAACTCTTGGCTAACTCTGTGTCCAGCCCCTGCTGTTATACAGAGATCTCTGAATGTGACATCATAGAATAGGCTACTACTCTCCTGGAACTGTATTCATTGCATTTTATTTTCGTAACTGTAGATATTCTTTTTTTTCTGCTTCCTCTCACTCCCAGGGTGGATCATCACTGTTTATTTCTTGTTTTGTTTTGCTACATTTTGCTGATATTTTGATTAGCGTTCTCCATTTTCACAACATTTCACTAAAGTAGAACTAAATATTGAACTGAGTGGATAAAAAACGAGGAAAAGTAAAACAGAAATGGAGTCATTGATGACATACAGGTTCATTTCAAACATTAAAAAAATAGAAATCACTGAAATAGAGTTGACATTTCTTAATTCTCATTATGCTGTATGCTTCTGAGGGAAATAATAAAATCCTGACTGTGCATCTATTGTTAAAGCAGGGATAAACCTTGAAACAGATTCATAAAATAAGTCATTCTGTAGAAAATTTAAATTCTGAAGTTAGGTTTTATATTACTTTCTTTATAGATATATATATTATTTTCTTAATAGTGAAAAAATAAGCCATGATCTCTGAGAAGATAGCTGCAAATCATACAAACTGGTACAAGATTAGAATACAAAATAAATATTTATGCAAATCAGAATAAAATACTAGAAAATAGACAAAGACCCAGTCAATAGAAATACAGATTCTCAACAGAAACATAGCAAGCCTTATGAAAAGCAATTTATAAAAGAATATGTATGACCAATAAAATAATAAAAATGCTTAATCCCAGGGTAATCCAGGAAGTATTACCCACATTTATCTATTGGGCAAAAGTGTTTAAGTCTAAAGTAGAAATTTGGGGAAAATAGGAAATTAGATGTATTTTCATTCATTGTGGTCAAGAGGTACTTTCACTTACTGCTGTGAATATAATTTTGTGCCAAAAATTAAGGAAACAGTATATCAATAATAAAGCTAAACATCTAATAATTCTATTCTTTGACATGTGTAGTTTACAGAGAAACTTGTCCCTGCCAAAAGTTTATAAGACAATTTTTATTACAGTAAATATTTGGAACAGTTAAAATACAAAATAGAGGATGAATGAATAAACATTATTGAATTAGTTAAAGAAGTAAACACTATACAAAGGTAAACAAGCACATAAATATTATGTGTTCTATTTTGAATTGTAGCATAAGTATTCCAACATACAATATTGCCCCAAGTTAAGACACAGGCATTTATACATATTCTGACACTACTTACTTAAATTTTAAAGAGCCCTGGTGATGTAGCCTTTGCACATTGGGCCACAATCCGCACGGTCATCAGTTTGAAACCACGAGCAAGCTCTGCCGAGAAAGACTGAGCTCTCTTCGCCCATAAGCAGTTATTCCCAGAAACTCACGGGGGTCACTCTGAGTCCGCATTGACCAGATAGGCGTGAGCTTGGTTAGCTTTACTTAAGTTTTATGTCATATAATTTTATGCCGCATGCTATTTAGAATACATTATGATGAAAGAAAAGTATAATAATGTTAAATACCACATACAGTTTTTTACTCCAAAAATTCCATTAATATTTGAGAAGTGAACCAAGCACAATTCGAGAGTTTATGCAATTAAGAACTCAAACTACATTGATATAGGTATTTTAAAAAAGTGTTAACTCACAAGTTGATGATGTCAAGAATATTTGGGTGTTAATGCAAACCCAGAAAAAGCAGATGAAACTTTGAGGCTGAGAAACCCATCATTTGAACTAACCACAAGCTTTCTTCTATCTCTTGCTACATCGAATCCTAATAAAAGCTTAAATACTAAATTGGACTGATAAATTGGACTGATAAATACAGACACATTGGATAAGGAAATAATTAAAAAGATTTGAAAACTATAATCAGGACCATTCTGTTTGACAAAGAAGCCAATGAAATTTACCCACTGCTGTTCTTTCAGGCTGAGTGGCCATATTCAGAGTTACTGTAACAAGATTCAATGGAATGACTGATGACAGAATTAGCAAGACTCCCATAAAATTGAGACTACAATATGCTGCATATGCACCACGGAATCACATTATTTTCTCTCTTCAACTGATTTTCCCCCTAAATTTTCTCTATTTCCTCTCACTCTGTAAATTTTATGGCTTATTGATACCACTTGATGATAAAAAATTACAGGTCTCACCACTCATAAAAATTCCATAATGTTAGTCAATTATTTATAATTAAAACTAACCTTAGTCTTAAAGCAAGAAAATCAATTTGTAGATTATTGTATTTATTTGTCTCAGAAACACAGTAATTTTTTAGCTTCTCATTATATTTTCCTAGCAATAATAAGCCCTAAGTACCTGCAGAGCAATCAAAGACAAGAATCAAATACATTAAACCTTCTAGGTCAGCCTTATTAAATCACTCACCAGGACAACACTCAGAGAGCTGTCTCCCCATTACTCTCGGGTAGCATACCAGGGTTTAGCAAGGACTCACATTAAACTCTGGAAGAAGAATCTTGGTCCTTGGACTATTACTATTTAAGCTACACCATTAGAAGAACCAATTCATCTCCTAGTGTAATCCACCTGTATAGAGCATTACCCAGGTGCTCAGGCCTGACTCAGAACTCTACCAGAACTCCCAGAACTCTACCAAGGATGATGACCCTAAGCAATGAACTGAAGCCAGTTCCATGGAGCAACATCGAGATCCTAAATCATTCTTCTGGAAAGGAAGAAAAATTCCTTTCTAAGAGACCAGCTTACAGGAAATTCGTCTTAGATAAGTTAACCTCTTACCTCTCCCTACTGAAATTAGATGCCAGATATTAGCACCCTCTCTCTTACACTTTTAGAACACAGGTATATGATTAAGCCTTGGTCAATCACACTCTGCTCAAAACCTTGGAAATGAATAAGAAGTAGCAGTTCTGATAAGGAATCTGTTTGCTGCTAAGGATACTGACAAAAATACCAAGTTTTATGAAGCTGCATGTCTGGGGTTTTTCTAATGCCTAATGTCTAGCATGAAGCATCAAAGGAAGATAGAATATACAGAGTCATTATACCAAAAAGAACTAGTTGACATTTCACTATTTCAGGAGGTAGCATGTGACCAAGAACCAATAGTACTGCAGGAAGAAGTTCAAGCTGCATTGGAAGCATTAGCCAAACACAAGGCTCCAGGAATATCAGAAGCAAGATCGTATGTGGAAGGATGAACCAGCAGAATTAGAGGGAAGACTTACTAAAAAGCCTGTTATATGCAGATGACACAACCTTGCTTGATGAAAGTGAGGAGGACTTGAAGCAATTGCTCATGAAAATGTTATGGAAAAGATGACATCTTTGCCAATTTTGTGAAGTGAATAAGATTTCTAAGGAAGATTATCCAAGGAAGAAAAACGATGCCAGATTCCCAGATTTGAAAGCATAACATAGACCTTGCTGCCGAACTTGGCTTTAACCACTGCTTGTAACAACCTTTATAGCATGTGCTGCATTTTTCCTTTTACAGGAGTAAAAGATTTGGGGAGCAAATACATTACAAAGGAGCTAATGCTTGTGCTAAAGGTTAGGGGTGTCTATTATACCAATGGAATGGGCCCAAAACCAGGAAAAACTTTGCCTGGCTTGTTGAACTTCTGTATGAACCATAGATAGATTTCAGGTTTGGGGGTTGCTTTTTTCTAACTTTTTTGAAATGAAAGGTGGAGTGGTATTTGGGGCACCTTCTTGTTTTCCCTTTTCTCAGTGATAAATGGTGTTAATTTAGAGGTACTCATTGACCCACATTCTTGGTGGTCAAGGGAAAGTATGATTAATAGGTCTTTGTAGTGACACTAGCTAACAGTCCAAAATGGCTGCACTTCAACTAAGAGGGCATTCCCAGTGGATTCCAGATTCTCTGGGTCACTAGACACCTAGCCAGTTACATTGTCAATGTTTCCTTCTTCCATCTTTACACAACGATAACCTAAAAATGAATTTCAGGTATCAAGCATCAGAGTGTAAATAATTCCAATACCCCACCTCACTCCAAGTTGGTAACAAAAACCCTCAGAACTTCCCCCAATCAGATCCTGTTCTGCTCAACGTGTCTGCACTGAATGCTTTGCTGCTTTCCTGGTCTGCTAGCCCCCTGATGCAAATAAACGCATGTCTCTTAAAAGAGAGAGATTAAGTGGCGGATCACACTTGGAAAAGCTGTTGGCAAGACCTCTTTAAAGTACTGAAAAACAAGGAGGTTATGACTTTGAGGACTGGGGTGAATCAGACCCAGGCCTGGTATGTTCGCTTGCTTCATCTGCATGTGAAAAGTGGACATTGAATAAGGAAGACTGAAGAAGAATCTCGGCATTTTAATTATGGTGCTGGCGAAGGATATTGAAAGTGCCATGGACTGCCCCCCAAAAGTGTTTTGAAGTTCAGCCAGAATGCTCCTTATTGCAGAGGACGGTGAGACTTCATCTCGTGTCCTTTGGACACATTGTCAGGAGAGACCAGTCTCTGGGAAGGGCATTATGCTTGGCAAAGTATAGGGCAATGAAAAAGAGGAAAGCCCTAGACAAGCTGGGTTGACACATTGACTGAAACACTGGGCTCGAGCGTAAGAACAAGTGTGAGGATGGTGCAGCATAGGCCAGTGTTTCATTCTGTTGTTCATTTGGCTTCTATGAGTTGGAACCGACTCAATGGCACCGAACAAGTGTCTGTCGTCTACCACTTGCCTGTGGGAAGATTTTATGCACAAAATATTGAAGGATGCACGAAGCATCAAGAGAACATGGAGTTACTTTACCAAAAATAATAGATGGGCAATTAATCATTTTAAGATATAGCATATGATCAAAAAACAATGGTGCTAAAGGAAGAAATCCAAGCTTCACTGAAAATATTAGCCAATAACAAAGCTCCAGGGATTGATAGAATACCAATTGAAATGTTTCAACAAGTTGATAAAGCGCTAGAAGCCCTTGGTCATCTATTCCAAGGAATACGGAAGACTACTACGTGGCCAACTAACTGGAAGA
>NW_022111320.1:7829043-7830801 GCF_000313985.2 Echinops telfairi | reverse complement strand
TAAGTCCACATGGCTTCTCCTCAGTGATGTCTCACAGGAAGTGAGCCTTGCCAGCTAAGGCAAAGAACTAGCTAAGGCAGCCGCACACTGGTCCGACCATCAGAGAACAAGAGACCAGAGAACCAGGAAAGCGAGGCTCACTGAGCCATTTATCCCTCTGCCCTTCAATTAACCCCACATGTGTTTATGAGCCAGGTTGGTACAATAAACCTTAACTATCTCATACACTCTTACCACATTTATTCAATCCATATGCAGAGCAAATAATCAGAGAAGCTGGATTATATGAAGAAGAATATGGTATCAGGATAGGAGAAGTTGGATTATATGAAGAAAAATACAGTATCAGGGTAGGAGCAAGGCTTACTAAAAACCTGCCATATACAGGAACTTGCTTACTGAAAGTGAGGATTATCTGAAGCACTTGCTGATGAAGATAAAGACTTCACTTAGTCAATATATTTGTTCACTATTTTTCACTAGCCTCTCTCTTATTGTATATAGCCTTCACCTAAATTAATTTTCCAAACTTCTAGCTAGTAATTTAGCTTCCCTTCCATTCTCACACCTGGTAACCCTCAAAGAATTTTTTTTTAGTGTGAAAGTATTTTCTTTGACTTTTAACAATCGTGTGCTCATACAATAATTATACTTTGGTGATTGACATTTCACTCAGCATAATGCCCTCTGGGTTCATTCATGTTAAGCAGTGTTTTGCATATTCATCATTACTAGTTATCATGTTCCATTGTGTATATGTACCATAGATTGTTTTTCCAGTCTTCCATAATGGGCATTTAGGTTGTTTCTGTCCCTTTGCTATTATGAATACTGTAATGAACAAGTCTCCATGCTATGATTTTTCTTTCTCTAAGATATATAATGAAGAATGTGCTTTCAGGATGGACAGCATTTACATTTAAAACTTTTTCAAGGAATCGCCACTGCTTTTTTCAGAGTGGTTGCATTGTTTTACAATCCCACCAGCAATGTATGATGGTTACAGTTTTTCACATCCTGGTCAGCATTTACTTTCTAATTTTTATTTTTTAACTTTACTATTAATGCTAGGTTGTGGTGATATTTCATTGGGCTTTTAATTTGAATGTCTCTATTGGCTAATGGGAGCACTGGTGGTGTAGTGGGTTAAATGTGGATCTGTTAACAATTAGGTCAGATGTTAAAACACATCAGCCTCTCATCAGGGGAAGGATGAGGTTGCTGGTTCCCATAAAGATTATAGACAGGGAACCAATAGAGAGGTATCAGGGGTCAGCCCAAATCCCACCTTTATGAACTGTCCCTCCTCCCCACAGAATTCACTCCAGAGGACAGCACTGAAGCTCCAGCTCAGGGAGAGGGACATGTCTGATCAGAGCACACAGGAGCAAATGAAGGGGGAAGGAAAGAGAGTGGAGCACATTCTTGCCCACCAAGCCCTGAGGACAATATTCCTGCTCAGAGCAGCCAATCCACAGAGAGGACCATAGGGCCAGCCCCTCTATGAGACACAACATCCCGACATCCCTCACTGACCCATAGCCCTAGAGGGCACAACACTGGTGACACAGGGCGGGAATTGTGCCCAATCTGATCCCACCACACGGAGGTGAAACACTAAGGGCAACAGAACACAAGAGGAGCAGAGTACTGAAATCCCCAGGGAATACCGAAAACAGACTGAGCGTGGGACCCCATCAGACTCCGCTGGAAAACACTCTTAAAGGTCAACAAACAGACCTGAAACTATTTATAGGC
>NW_022111320.1:7826858-7828128 GCF_000313985.2 Echinops telfairi | reverse complement strand
AGGAGATGACTCAGTCAGGGTGCAGTATAGCACCGATGAAACATTCAACTTTCCTCTAGTTCTTTAATGCTTCCTCTCCTCCACTATCATGACCCCAATTCTACCTTACAAATCTGGCTAGACCAGAGCATGTACACGGGTACAGGTAAGATCTGGAAGCACAGGGAATCCAGGACAGATAAACCCCTTAGGGCCCATATAGAGAGTAGCCATACCAGGAGGGCCAGTGGAAGGTGCTGGCGGGGAGGGTGTGTAGAAAGGATGGAACCGATCACAATGATCTGCCTATAACCCTCTCCCAGGGGGATGGACATCAGAAAAGTGGGTGAAGGTAGACATTGGTCAGTGTGAGACATGAAAAAAATAACAATAATTTATAAGTTATCAGGGGTTCATGAGGCAGGGAGTGTCAAAGGAGGGGGAAAAATGAGGAGCTGATACCAAGGGCTCAAGTAGAAAGAAAATGTTTTGAAAATGATGATGACAACAAATGTACAAATGTGCTTGACGCAATGGATGGATGGATGGATGGATTGTGATCAGAGTTGTACAAGCCCACAATAAAATTATTTCAATAAATAAATAAATAAAATGCACCATGAGAAAAAAAATTTTTTTCTAGACTCAGAAACCCTAAGGAGGAGTTCTACTCTGCCCGGTGGGGTCACTATGAGTTGGAATGAATTCAGCAACAGTCGATCCGAGGTAAATAAATGCTAGTATTTCTTCATGTTTGTTGACTGCCTGAACATGTTCTTTAGTGAAATGTGTGTCCGTGTCCTCCGTCCACTTTTTAATGGGATTGTCTTTTAGTTGCTGATGTTTTCTTTAAATTTTAAAGATGTGTTGTGTGTGCAATACACTATTTCCATTCCCCTCCCTCCCTCCACCAGTTTCTGGGCCCTCTTTTTACTCCTTTGGTGAAGTATTTTGATGTACTTAAATGTTCAATTTGTAGACGATCCCTGTAATCTCATTTGCCTTTTATTGTTTGTGTGTTTTAAACCATGTTGACATTGTATGAATGCCATGTATTTAATCCCCAAACTGAACCCACTGCCATTGATTCTATTCCTGCTCATACTTACATTCTATAGGATTCCTAAGACAGTAAATTTTACGGAAGCAGACAGCTTCATCTTTCTCCTCCAGACTGGCTGGTGCATTTGAACCACCAATTTCATGGTTAGCAGCCTAATGCCTAACCCATAATGCCACCTGTGTTAGACAGGGTTCTCTAGAGAGATAAAACCAAATTCTTGATAATATA
>NW_022111320.1:7822940-7824503 GCF_000313985.2 Echinops telfairi | reverse complement strand
AAGATTCAGGCACCCTCCACCTCAGTAAAATTTCTCGGAGTCCAGTGGTGTGGGGCATGTTGAGATATTCCCACTAAAGTGAAGGACAAGCTATTGCATTCCACCACTGCTCCCAATCATGTATTAGGAACCCTAAATGTGAAGTAAATAAGGATGTTTACTTGTGATTTCTCAAGTGTGTTCAATTGGACTATATGTGTTTTATTACTAGTAGTAAATTTTGACTACTTTGACCATGTAATAAATTTTGAGATCATAAAGTTTGAGAGTTTACTTTGTTCTTCTACTTTAGAAATGCTTTTCTTATCAGGGGAGTCTTTCCTTTCCACATAAAGTTGGTAGTCAGTTTTTCTATCTCTGTAAAGAATGATGTTGGAATCTGGATCAAGATTGTATTGTGTCTATAGACTTATCAAGAGGTATTGACATCTTCACAATGCTAATCTTCCTCTCCAGGAGCATGCCATACTCTTCCATTTATCTAGGTTGTTGTTGGTCTTTTTTTCTTTTTTTTCAGCAATGTTTCATCGTTTTCTTTGTACAGATCATTGTTTCTCTAACTAGATTCACTATTAGGTGTTTCAATTTTGGGTGCATTCTGTAAGTGGAATTGTGTTCTTGATTTCCTTTTCAAAGCCCTCTTTGTTTGTATAAAGGAACCAAACTAATTTTTGTATGTTCATCCTATACCCTGCCACTTTGTTCCATCTTTAAATTAATTCCAATAATTTTCTTGCTGAGTCTTTGGGGTCTTCTTTGTATAGGAATATGTCATTGGAAAATACAGAAAGTTTTTATACTTTTCCAGTTTGAATGCCTTGAATTTCCCTTTCTGTCTTATAGCTCTGTCCAAGACTGATAGCATGATATTGAATAAGAATGGTGATAAAGGGTATCATGTCTGTTTCCCATTAGGGAAGATGAAACTTTTAGTTTCTCTCTATTGAGAGAAATGTTGGATGTTTTGTTTTATTTATGTGTCCTTAATTGTGTTGAGGTATTTCCCTTTTATTGATATTTTATTAGGTTTTTGCTTGTTTGTTTGCTTTTAAACCAGAAATAGGTACTGGATTTTGTCAAATGCCTTTGTTCATTGATTGATATACTCATGTAAACTTTTCTTTTGGTTTATTTATCTGGTGGATTATGTTGATCATTTCTATAAGGATGAAACTTCTTTGCTTATGTGGTATGAATCCCACTTGGTGATGATGTATTTTTTTTTTTTAGGTACCATTGGATTCTATTGACTATAAATCTGTTGAGAATGTTTTCATCTACATTCATGAGGGATATTGTTCTATAATTTTTTTTTTAGGAATGACATTCCCTGGCTTTGGTATCAGGATGTGTTAGGCTTGGTTCTCTAGAAAAGCAAAAGCAGAAAGTGATTGATATTGAAAAAGAATTCACACAGTTGTAGAAGTAGGTAGTCCAATTCAAGCCTGCGGGTCAAATGTTGAGATAGTTTATTGTGCCAGCCTGGCCAATAAACACAAGGGCAGAGAGATAAATGGCTCTGTGAGCCTCGCCTTTCTTGTTTCTCGCTCTTTGATCATCGGA
>NW_022111320.1:7813758-7821770 GCF_000313985.2 Echinops telfairi | reverse complement strand
GTTTCTCAAAACATTTTCTCTCCATTTAAACCCCCGACATTAGGTCCTCATTTTTGTTTGAAGTTTTTAAATGACATGATCCCTTTCTCCTTTTGCTATTGGTCTGTTCATATTTTCTATTTCAGTCTATGTTATTTTATGTAGGTAGTGTGATTCTAGGAATTTGTCCATTCGATGTTTTCAAGTTTGTTGGAGTACATACAGTTTTTCATAGCATTCTGCTAATATTGTTTTTATTTCAGTTGGTACTGTTATGAGATTTCTCAGTTTACTTCTTGTTTGTGTTATTTGAATCTTCTTTTCCTTTGTTATATTTGCCAGTTGTTTGTCAATCTTATAAATGCTTTCAAAGAGCGAACTTCTTATCTTGATTCTAATATTTTTTTGGTTTAATTTATTGTGTTACTCTGGGTAGACTGGAGAAACAAATCCATGGACACACACGTGTGTAAGAAAGAGATTTATATACAAGAGCAATTGAACATTGAGAAAACATCACATCCCAGTCCAGATCAAGTCCATAAGCCCGATATTAGCCCATATGTCTGATACCAATCTATAAAGTCCTCTTCAGACTCATGAAATACATGTAATGATGCCGAACGTAGAAGATCACAGGCCAGTGGGTAGAAATTCTTTGGATCCAGTGTCATAAAAAACATCTCAGTGCTGGCAGGGGTCTCTGCATCAGGGTTCGTCCATGTCTCCCAGGGTGTGAACAGAGAGTCTCTCCTACCTCTAAGGAGGAAAAAACGGATTTTCCAGAATTCTCAGGAGAAGGCCATACCCACACAGAAGCCTCATTAGCTATGATCCAATTGACAGACTAGACTCCACCTCCTCACTCATAATCCTCTCAAATTGACTATTATATAACTACCACATTTAATTTTGCACTAAACTTTATTATTTTTTTCTCTTCTGTTAACTGTACAGTAATTCTACTGACTGCTCTTTTTCAAATTGTTAGAGGTGTTGGATTAAGGTATTGATTTTGTTTTTGCTTTGTTATTTTGATATGCAATTTTTCTTTGCTGCATATTATGTCTTATGCTTGCCATACACATCTCCCTCACTGCCATCAAGTTAATGCTGACTCATAATGACTTCCTGTGTGTTTCTAAGACTGTAACTGTTTTTTCCCTATGCTCTTTATTTTACTTTCTATGCTCTTTATTTTTGCCATGTTTCAATTATTTTTTGTTTTACCTATTTCATTTATTAATACATCATTTTATTGGAGACTCTTACAAAGATTTTAACAATCCATACATCCAATATATTACATGGACATTTACAACTGTTGGCGTCAACAATTCCTAAATGTTATCTTTCTTCTTGAGCCCTTTGATATCAGCTCCTCTTTTTTTCCCCTCCCTTCTCCACCTTGCCACCCCTGAAAACGATAATATATTATGTACTGTCATTATTACTTATACATACCTTATACCGCCCATTCTATCCCTTCACTTACTATCCTAGTATTCGTCCCCCTCACGTTGTTCTGCAGTCATTGCTATCTGTTCCCCCTCCCCCCTTCCTTCCCTATCCCTTCCCCACCGTCCTAAATTTGTTAATACCATTACTGATTCTGAGGGGGTTTGTCTTTCCTGAAATCCGTATATTGAAAGCTCTCATCTGTGCCACCGTATGTACACCAGTCTAGTGGGATTTGTGAGGTAGAACTGAGATCACAATAGTTGGGAGTTGGGAGAAGGAGAAGGATTAGAGAACTAGAGGAGTGTCATGTGTTTTGTAGCTCTAAACAGCCCCCTGGATGCATATTCTCCTCAGTGCAGCCTCTCTGCCAGGGAACATCAATTATCCACGGATAGGCTCTGGGTCTCTACCTTGACCCCTCTCCATCACTTAGATGAGGATGTTTTATTTTTCAATTTCTGTTGCCTGTTCCCATTGACACCTCATGATCACACAGGGTGGTGTGCTCCTTCCATGTGGGCTTTGTCGTTTCCCTGCTATATGGCTACTTGTTTGTCTTCAAGCTTTTTATGGGAGTAGAAAGCTCAGTCATTCTTCCACAGAGCTGCTGGTGGTTTTGAACTACCAACCATGAGGATCATACAAAACCACTGTACACATAACTACTATAAATGTTCTGTTTTAGCTTTCTTAATAGATACACAGGCTATGCATGTACCAAGGAAAAGGGCACAGTAAGATATATCATGGTTTTTTAGATCCTTGCTTTAAACTCAACTTTTTTTTTTTTTTTACAAAGCCCTACTTCCACTGGTAGAAATAGTTGTGGCTAGAGCCCACTTCAAGTAAGTCTAGTAAAATTCAAATTCAATCTATCCCAATAACAAACCACACTGAAACATAGTGGCCTAAAACAACAATATTTGTTGTGCGTATAAATTTGCCAGTTGGACAGGAGATTGCAGAGACAGATCCATTCAACATCAACTGGGTGATTCAAAGGTTAGGCTGAAACCATCTGCAGGCTTGTTCACTCACATGTCTGGCAGCTGAAGCTGAGGTTGGCAGGAACCTTAACTGGAGCTGTCAGCCAGAGCACCTACACAGGCCTGCTCCATATCATCTGGGCTTCCTCACAGCATGGTGGTTGGGTTCCACTGACAAACACCCAAGAAGGAAACAGCTCAGAGAAAGTTTTATCTCCTTTTCTAACACAGTCTTGGAAATCAAGTAGTATAACTTTTACCACGTGCTATTTGTCAGAATAATTGCAAAGACTTCACCCAGTTTTAGGGGTGAGAATATAGACTATACCTCTCGATGGATTTTGGAAAATTATGAAATATCTTGGAAAACTTTGAAAAACCAAAAATATGTATACTTTTTGGTGAAAACATTATTTTCACTTCATCCTTTGATTACAGTTATCCTGTGTATATTAGAATATATATACTCCATACCTGGGAAAAAATCTCTATATTTGCTGACAGATGATTATTTTTAAATGACAAAGACTGTTGCAGACTTAATCAGACTATTCTTGATGAAGCATTTATCCAAGATTTGATCTCATTTGGGAAGCAAATAAACACAGCCATTGCTGGCCTGCTGCTCCATCAATATTGATCTGACAAATATTTTATCTTTGCTAACCCAGTAAGTACAGACTTTGAAGAGCCATTTGCTATCCCAGGTAAACCAACAGTAAACTTTCACTGTCTTATGCCAGGACTAAATCAACTGTATAGGGTCCATAATTTAATTCAAAAACACCTGATTTTCTCACCATTTCACAGAACATCATATGTCTAATATACTGATGTCATCAGATATATAGGCTGTGACGAACCCAAAGAAAATAGTACATTAGTGCTGTGGTAAGACCGGCATAAAGAAACCTGCTGACACAATGGCTTAGTGCTCAGTTGCTGAAGTTCAGCAGTTCAAGCTCATCGGCTGTTCTACTGGAGAAAGATATAAGTCGCAGCCTTGGGAATCATGTGGAAGTTTGGTCTTGTTGAGTGACTATGAGTCAGAATCAACTGGATGTCATGGAGCTGTTGGCTTTTGAGAGGGATGCACTTTGGAAGACTGGAGGTGCTAGTGGTTGAACGAAGCAGTCTCACCAAATGTCAAGCTCCTGCTACCCCTTTGTACGTTCAGCGGTATAGTCACCGGGGGACCCTTAAAGAATAGTTGTTGCACTTTGCACTGCTAATCTACAAGGAAAAACACATGACACTTGAAAGGGTTTTTTTTTATTAAATTCTGAGTGAAAAAAATAAATTAATAAATCACATTTTACATACAATTGTAAGCCACTTATTAAATTACCTGGAGTGAATAACTTGGAATTGGAATTGGACCACCATTAATGTTGACTCTCCAAGTCAGGCTTCAATGCAAAAGGAACTTTCTCTTAGCTTAGGTGACCTAACAGGACCAATGCTGGCTGGCGTGCCCACGGAATTAAAAACAGTACAGATTGTTTTGTGAGTAGTGCTAGGTTCCTAGAAGAAAGCTATAGTTCAGTTTTTAAAAAGAAATTATGCCCTCTTCAGTAGAAATTAGTCTCTCTTGCCTTTAAATTGGTCTCTATTAAAGAATGAAAACCTGATCATAATATACCATATCACACGGTAGCTTGAGCTCCCTGTTACGCACTGATCATCCAAGCCATTTAACTTGGGCATCCTCACCAATAGCTCATAATCCAAGTGCAATTTCCGATAACACATGTAAACCATAGGAGCAGAGGCTCAAGTCCACAGTGTGCACTTTCCTGTGTCATTTATTCCTCAACTCACACCTATCACAACCTGAAATGTCACCTCTGGCCCCTTGACCAAAGAGGGAACCGTACAAGCCTGTGTTATAGACAGACCTTCCCATTATGCTGGCACTGGTTAAAAATGGATGGATAGCACTTACAGTCCCACTTGGGAGTGGCCTTGTGGATCATGGGAAAGAAAACCCCCTCAATGGTTAGGACACCAGGGTACATATTGTGATTCATTTTTCCTGGAAAAAGAAATTGTATGTACATCAGATTCATGGGCAGTAAGTAATGGTTTGACCAGATGGTCTGGGACAAAGAGATTTGGACAAACATCTCGGAATTAACTCAGAATTAGAGAATATTTTTGTCCCATGCAAATGTTCAGCAAAAAGTTCCCCCTAAAGAGGAGGCTTTCGGTAATTAGAGAGACAAGTTGTTCTAACATGAAAATGCCAGTCAGTCTTATTTCCTCAATTTCCAGCAGAGTTTGCTCAGCAGGCACATTCCAAAATGGCCATTGTGGAATAAGGCAGTTTTATATGAGCTCAATACACTGACATGCTCTCCCTGATGCTGACTTAGCCAGGACCACTGCTGAGGGCCCAGTTCTCTAGCAATGGCAACCTCCCTGAGCCCCTGATATACACCCGAGGAGACCAAATAGCCGCTTGGCAGCAAGTTGGTTATTTTGCACCTCTTCCATCAAAGTGGATTTTTCCTTATTGGAGTAGACACATATTCTAGATTTGCCTCCTCTGTCACCCAGGCTTTGCCAGCAACACCATCTGCTGACTTATTAAAAACCTAGTCACCATCAAGTTAATCCAAACACTATGACTTCTGCCAAAGAGTGTTCAACACAGAGCAAAAGAACGAATGTGCATGGGATTTGCTAGTCTGCTGCCCCAGACACAACTAGCCTTACGGAACATTGGAATGGTTTTTTGCAGACTCCATAACAAGGTCAACTGGAAAACACTAACTCGGAGGTGGAAAGGCATCCTTTAGTATAGGGTCTCCTTTCTGATGCTGTCCTTTTAGCCAGAATATGAAATTTATTAACTAACGGATATAATAGGGGTGATCTTGTCATCTAAAACTCTGATTGATACAATAACTATATAAATCAGAAGCTATACCCACTAGATTTTAAAATGTATTTATGCGGTAATTAAATTCAAGCTCATGATCTTTTATTAGGAATCTTTTTTCTCAAAATTATAATCCAATTATAGTGCATGTTCAAATAATCTGTATCCATATTCTACCATATTAAATTCAGATATAAATACATATGAGCATAATAGAAGTATATAAATATAGAAAATACTCTATTTACCAAGGAGTGACATAGTTGCTACCACATAGTATGTTACAATGAGTATTTTGAGGATAAATTTATTTTAATATAAACTCTGCTAATGAATTTTCAGTATTTTTCCATAAATAAAAAAATATTTTGCATACATCTATTAAAATGTATCTGTTATGTAAAACATGTTGTTTCTCAACAGTTTCTGTAATATTTCTCAAGTGAAGTTAGTTTTATCATTTCTGCAGCCCAACAGTTTCTATTCTTAACATTAAAAAATTGTGCTACTTATAGGACTATTACAACTCATAACAACTCTATAGAAATAAACTGCATTTATCCAATAAATATTTATTATTCCCAGGCATGACACATTTTTCTACATAAATCAAAACAAGTTAGTGCCAGTGAGGAAAAATATTATAACATTTCTTTGAAATAGAAAGAAATACTATTTTAAGAAAATAAGTGTATTTTATTATATTCTCCTTGACAGCAGGTTAAACGTGTTTGCCCTCCTTGGAACTAAGAAACATCGCTACTTTGTTCTAGGGTTTCATTTTTAAGGTTTGAACTTGTGAGGTAAACAAGACAATCTTTCTCTTTTAGACTCAGACACTTTTAATCCAAATCCTAGAACAATGAAACTATGGGAATTTCAAACAGATACAGCCTTACTTTTTTTAATGGGAACTGATCTCCAGAGATGAGATTTTTTATTTCCCACCTGGCTACCAGAGAGAAAAGAAAAAGCAGGGGGGAAAGGAGACATAAATTCTGCATGTAAATATATATGAACTCTTTAGAGATCTACTAATTTCATGCAACAACACCACACACACACAAAAAAAAACAGCCTGTGAGTAAAGCCAGTTTCTACCAGAAAGGGAAATGCATATTAAAATATTTGTCTTGAGGCTCAACCACCCGTTCTTAAAAGGGCTCAAAAAGCTGCAAGTCACTGGAGTTTTGTTACAAAAGGAACAAAAGCAAAAGTCGTGTAAAAGTTGTTAAATTACTTAAGAATAAAATACACCTTTATTGTGTATTAGAGTTAAATAAAAGTAAAAGGGATGATGGATTGTTATCAAATAAATATTTTATTTAGGCATTTTAAACAGTAGTTGAAACCATTTATCTATACCTTCTGAACACAGGGCATCAATCACAATTCAACCAAAAATTATGTTTCATTATATTGCCACTAAGAATAACAAAATATATATTGAAAAAATCTCAAATTGAAAAGGAATAAATCAGTCCTTCAAATTTCATAATAAAATGAAACATCATTGCTTTGTAATCTAAATATTCTATTTTCTTCAAAGTAGAAGATTTTTTTGCTAACGTATTTGCCCACTGTTATCTGTCTCCACCTCAGTTGTGGCATCTATTAAAAAGGAGTAAGAGGCATGACTACCGTATCAAATCACTATTGCAAGAGTCAAATGAAATAACTCCTTAAACCCTCCAAACACCTAGAGAGTGCTTGGAATATGCAACAAGTGTCATTAGCCGTTATGTCCCCACTTTGATCAGCACTCACCTTGACATGGTCGGGTCTGCGGCATACTTACAGCTATATTTACGGATCTTTCCATCTCAAAAGCGTCCTAGCAATTTATAAATCATGATCACATAATTTAGTGAGTTCTTTGTAAATCCGTGAATCATAATCAGTTTCTTAATTATATTTATCAAGCGCCTACTATGGGCTATGTGTTATTCTAGACACTTTACAATATTACATTATTTTATTTTCAGAGCAACTGTAGAAGGTGTTTGCTTCATCAATAATTATCTTTATCATTATTTGGAAAATCTGGACATGGAATAATTACCCAATTTGCCTAAAATTATCCAGCAAGTAAGCAGTAGAGCCAAAAATTGTTCTCGGGAATCCTGGCTCCCAAGTGGCTGTTGTAAACTACTATCCTACATTGCTCCTCATTGCTAGAATTGTGTTCCCACCTGCAGTGAAGTCCTATTTTTTCATTTGTGAGTAGTTGACTTATGGGTTTTCCTTTACCTGCTGCTTGATCTTAAGTAAATTGTCTAACTCTCTGAGTTAGAGGTCTCTTAAGGCAATATATAATAGTAATGCATGCCCCAAACATTGTTGAAAAGATACATTGAAAAGAACACACGCATAAAGCCATTCAGGGTCTGGCAATTGTTTTCATTATTCTTCATAATTTGCCACATAGCCACGCAGATCAAAATATAACTATGCTGTGAATTAGTTCTTGTACAACTTGTTATTACCTTATATGGGAGTCTTTGCACACAGTTGTGATAAGCTAATCATGAAGCAAATTCTACCAAATCTTCCATCAACAAAAAATTTCTTTTGTAGTATCGCAAATACCCAAATGCTGACTTGGTTATTGTTTTGAGATTTAGCGAATTATTGTGTAAATATTTGTTTTCTTCTACAGAAAGAGATAAGTTTAAGCAGTTACAATTGCAGTGTGTATACAT
>NW_022111320.1:7810148-7812383 GCF_000313985.2 Echinops telfairi | reverse complement strand
GTTAAGGGAGTACTTGAGTCAAGGCCCAATGTCCATCTACAACCTTAATTCTTAACATATACATATGAGTACACAGTTCTATATATTCTATATATTTATATATAGAATGTATATATGTATTTATTATATATTTACATATGCATATGCCTGTATTTAGGTCTCTATAAATGTCCTTTGTCTCCTGGTTGTTTCCTGTATTTCCTACTTTCCGCTTGTTCAGCCTTTATTTGGGTTTAGTAATCCCTCGCTTCTACATCACCCTTGATTAAGCCCCACAAGGCATCCTACGACTTTGCTTCCATTGATTTTAGTTCACTTGTTGTTCCCTTGTCCCTCAGTTGATCCCACCACTCCCACCTTCCTTTCTTGCACCTCCCCTTCACCCATATCCCCCTGGAAACATTGGTCCTGTTCTTTTCATCTCCGAATTAATTATCCCACCTATCTAATCTAGATAGACATGCAGACACATTAATAAGTGCAAAAACCAGACAAAGCCAAATAAAACAACAAAGGAAGTCAAAACCAACAAAAGAACAACAACAACAGCAAAAAACAAACACAAAACAACAATAACAAAAAGAAAGCCACTGACAGAAATGGAAGAGCTTATGAATAGTTCAAGGTCTGTTGTTGGCCTTTTATGAGCATTTTCCAGTCGAGTCTGATGGGGTGCCACACTCTGTATCCCAAGTATTTTTTGCTATTCCCTGGGGGTTTCATCAGCCTGCTCCCCCTGCTTCTCTGCTGCATGCCCTCAGTGCCTTGCCCCAGCATGATGGGGCCAGACTGAGCACTATTCCCACACTGTGTCTGCAGTGCTGTCCCCGCAGCATCATGGTTCAATGCAGGATGCCATGTCCAGTGGTGGGGCCAGCCCTACGCTCCTCCCTGCGTTGTCTGCTCCAAGCTAGAACATCATCCCTGGGGCTTGGTGACCCAGGATGTCCTCTCCTCCCTCTCCACCCCTTTGCATTTCTCCCGTGTGCTCTAATCCGACCTGCCTCTCTCCCCAAGCTATAACCCCAGTGCTCTCCTCTGAAGTGCATTCTTCTGAGAGAGGGGTGCAGTGTCCACATAATTGGGATTGGGGCCAGCCCTGCAGATCTCTCTATTGTTGTATTCACGTCTTGGTGCATCAGCTTGAAGCCTGGTCTCTCTCTCCCTCTCCAGTGGAGATATAACAATACCCTCGCCTTGGGTGGGTTAGTGCCCTGCTCCTCCCCTCCCCCCACCCATGGATTTTTTCCCTTCTTTCTTCCCCCCTCTTCTTTAATTGGATGCTATATGTATCCATGGATTGGATTTGGCCCCTGCATTGTTTTGAGATTTAGCGAATTATTGTGTAAATATTTGTTTTCTTCTACAGAAAGAGATAAGTTTAAGCAGTTACAATTGCAGTGTGTATACATATGGCTGGAGCAGACAAAGATATGAAAAGATTTTAGGAGGGTTGGTTTCAAGGAGATGTTAACTTTCTTCCTTGTCAGTTAAATTATTTTAATAATTAAGGCTTATCCATGAGACTTGTCCTTTTGATTTAACTGATAAAGGATTTTTGTTTTGTTTTTCTTTTTTAGCCCTCAGCTTATTGAATCAGCAGCAGTAACAGAGAATGAAGCCTAGATATTTTTGCAACACAACTTCTGATTGGCCTGTTTATGTGTTGATGTGTTTGTGTCTGTGTACTTCTTAGTGATATGTATGTGCTCTGTTTGCCACCATCTCCTCTACTGCCATTGAGGTCACAATTTGAGACAATGAGCTAATTTGGAGAAGGCTGTTATTTATATTTGAGTATAGTTTACATTCAAAATAAATAAGTAAATAACACAGATATCAAATGTTAAGCATGGTGAGTTTTGGCAACAGCATACATCCCTGAAACTAATGGTGAAAACAAGAAATATATCATATTTAGATGTATGATCTAAATATTTATGTTTTTCTAAAAAATACTTTTATTGGGAGTTCTTACATTTTTTTTCACAATCCATACATTCATCCAGTGTGTCAAGCACATTTGCACATAGGCCTCCATCATCATTTTCAAAGTAGTCTCTTCCACTTGAGCCCCTGATATCAGTTCCCCATTTCTTCCCCCACCCTCACCCACCCGGCCTCCCTCACGAACCCTTGATAAGTTATAGATCATTATTTCCATATCTTACATCATCCTCCATCACCCCTCATCTGCTTTTCTGTTTTTGGGAGGGGGGTTCTAGATTGATCCTT
>NW_022111320.1:7807664-7809618 GCF_000313985.2 Echinops telfairi | reverse complement strand
GGTGGTGTGCCTGCTTGGTGTAGGGTCCCACAGATGCTGGGCAGAATTACCGTTGATGGCAAGATCACAGCAGATGCCAGGCATAGGTTCCCACAGCAGTGTTGAGGGCTGGAGTTCACTGGGTGCCTTGTGCTGTATGTAGCACTGAAGAAGGTGGTGGAGGGGTGTTCCCTCAGCCCCTTGTAAGGCCCTAGGACAGCAGAGGGTCCCCCAGTCACACAGAGGACCTCCCCAGCTGTGTGCAGGATCACTGAAGGTGGACAGTAGCTCCCCTGTTGGGATTACTGAGTTGTCCTAGCTTGTGCCAAGACTGCTGACACCCTAATAGCTCAAAGGGTTTTGTTGTTGTTTCCCCTGGCCAGGTGGAATTGAATTAAATTATTCTGAAACTGAGGTTTGCTCCATGGGGTCTTTGTTCTGTTGAAAGCCTCTGGGCTCTGTAGCTAACTTCTGGCATTCCTTAACATGGGCTCCCTTATTATGCTAATGCATGTTAAAGGACTCATTCTACCAGTTGTCTTGGAGTTAAACAATGAGCCTGGGATTTGCACGTTTACCTAGAAAATACTTTCTTCTCTCTTTTTATATTGAGCTTATGGGGGGCCCTGATTTCAGGGCTGTCACACTGCCTCCTAGAGGAGGAGATCTAGCTAATCAGAGTGGTTGTTTTCTTCTCGGCCAACTGGAACTAAATTCGCCCCCTGGACTATGACTACCTGCTCATTTTCTGCCACATCACCATCTGACTCAGGTAAGTTTCCTTACATCTTTTCAATTTCTCCAAATCTATGGCTTCCTGCCAACCCCGACCCTCAAGCAATGAGCTCAAGGCAGCTAACAGTGCAGGGAGCTCTGGTGTGGAGTCCTGTGACTCGCTTTCAGAGATTCTCCTTATGGCTGGGATCATGTCTCCTTTTGGGTGTCATCCTGGGGAAATTGCTACTCACTGCTGAACTAGGGTGCTGGTAGCTGCTCACCCAGAGCCCACAAGCCCAGCACACAGAACCTAGAGTGATTTAATGCATTCTCGCTTCGCTTTGTGAGTGAAAATTTTAAAAAATGGGGTTCAGGACAGACCCTAGTACCCTGATTCTAATTTCAGGACCCTGCCTCTCCATATCCTTCACCTGACCTCCCAGTTTTCTGGTCTGGCAGCAGGAGCTCCGGGCAGGTAAATCTAACTGGACGCCATCTTATTTTGTCTTCTCTATAATCTAAACATTTCTATCATCACAGAAATGTTTTAATGACTGTTTCCAATAAATCTGCACATCTATATTTCTTATTTCTTTGGTAAGAAAAGAATCCAGGATTTGATGGAATACAAATTAAAAAATGTTAACAAGATGATGAAGAACTGGAAGCACTCATTTGTCTAAGCCAGGAAATTTGAAAGACAGTTACTTGACTAACTGACCAGAAGAGACCCATATTTGTACCCATACCAAAGAAAGGTGACCCAACAGAATGCTCAAACTATTGAATAATAGCATTGATATCACATGCCAGTGAAATTTTGTTGAAGATCATCCAATCACTGCTGCTGCAGTACATTGACAGAGAATTACCAGAGGTTCAAGGTATATTCAGAAGAGGTCATAGAACAAGGGATATCATTGCTGATGTCAGGTGAATTTTTTTTCCTGAAAGTAGAAAATACCAGAAAGATATTTACTTGTGTTTTATTGACTATGCCAAGGTATTCAACTATGTGTGTCATAACAAACTATGGATAGCCTTAAGTAGAATGGAAATTCAAGAACCCTTCACTCCGCTCCAGTGGACTATATGCATGGATGAAGAGGCAGTTGTATGAACAGAACAAGGGAAAACTCCACAGTTTAAAATCAAGAAAGGTGTGCAACAAGATTGTATCCTTTCACCATATTTATTCTATCTGTATGTTGGACCAATCATCAGAGAAGCTGGATTGTGTGAAGGAGAATTCAGTATC
>NW_022111320.1:7802662-7806920 GCF_000313985.2 Echinops telfairi | reverse complement strand
ATGGAGATGGATTCTCACAGTGGCTGCAACAATGGGCTCAAACAGAAGAATAACTGGGAGGATAATGCAGGACTGGGCCATGATTCCTTCTGCCATGCATAAAGTCGCTAAGGGTCAGAACCGGCTTGATGGCACCTAACAGCATTGTGAAAGGTTAATCTTGCCTACTATTAAACCGTACAAAAATGAAAGTCTTATCGTTTGCATTGTTTTCTGTCTAATTTCTTTCACTCAATGTATTGAGTATGCCTGTAACAGTGATTTTTGTGAAAAAAAATAAAAGAGGAAAAAAGTTGATACTAGATCTGACATCTTCATCTATCCCATTGCCTAGGGCCATCGTAGGCCACTCCTTTTTAAACTTCCTACTTAGGTATAGCCCATCTTTCACACTCTGTTTTTATAAAAAATTATTGTCATATCTTACAACTGTTTTAATTTGAAATTTTAAAATTTAAAGAACATTTGTAAAGATAGTAAAAAAGGACTCAACAAACCTTTACTGAAATTCATCAAATATTAGCATTTTACATAGTCATTCTATAAATTACCTAAGCTGAATTAACATTGATACAATGCTATTAGTTAATCTATAAACTTTATTCAAGCTATCACTTAATGCATAAATGCTCTTTTCCTGGTCCTGGATCCAATTCAAGATCACATACACATTATATTTTATTGTCTTATCTACTTAGACTTCTCCAATCTGTTGTATTTCTTCACTTGACACTTGTAAAATCACTAGGCAGTTATTTTGTGTAATGCCATTCAATTTAGATTTCAAAATGTTTCTTCACAATTAAATATATACTATACATGCTTATCAATAATTTTAAGGAATTGATGCTGTGCCCTTCTCACTTATCATATCAGAATTTACATACACACAATCACAATACAATACATACAAAACATTGCTTGACTGGTGATTTTAATTCTGAATTCTTTGCCAAGTTGCCATATGGTAGATTACTCCAATGGACATTGTCTCCTTTTATATTAAGATATATCTTGTGGTGAGATATTTTGAGGCTATAAAGATATCCTGTTTCTCATTGCATTTGTCACCACTACATTTTAGCTTCCTTTGGCAATTCATTTTTTACAAATCTTATGATATTTGCCAAATGGTGCTTTTTCCATTTTCATCATTCCTTCTCACTTGCTAATTAGAATACTCTTAAGAAATAACTCTTCCTTCTCTCAATATATACATATATATATGTAAAACAAAACCAGGGAAATAGTAAACCAACAGATAAATCCTCTTGACTTTGGTTTAAGACAAGATTTTATAGCTATACTGAAGACCCAGAGTCAGAAAAATAAAAGATTAATAAGTTGCTATATAAATGAAGCAAAATTTTTGCCATGCAAAACCACTATAAATACATTGGACAAAGTATTTACAACATAGACAAATAACAAAGGGTTAATATCTCTAATATTTAATTTGTTAAAGATTAAAGGACAAAAACTCAATAGGAAAATATGAAAAAGACAGACAACTCACAAATATGTATATAAAAATGGCCTTTAGACTTTAGAAGAGGCTTCATAAAGTTCAAGGAAAAATTGAATTAAAAGATGAAAGAATTTTTCCATGAATTTTTGAAACCCCCACATATTGTTGTGGCTTTTTAATGGAACTTTCTTTCTCATTCCTCTGATCCTAAAGGTTCAGGAGCTTTACCCTAGGTAGCTGTGGTTAAATGCTGTCAAGTAGGTTCCAGCCCCTAGCAACCTTGTACACAACAGAATAAAGCACAGCCCGGTCCTATGCCATCTTCACAGTTGTTCCTGTGCCTCAACCTATTGTTGCAGCCACGGTGTCAATCCATCTTGTAGAGGATCTTCCTCTTTTGTTGTCCCTCTACTTTACCAAGTCTGATGTCGGGACTCACCTGACAACATGTCCAAGTATATAAGACAAAGTCTTGCCATCCTTTCCTCTACACTTGAGCTTAGCAAAAGGCTGAGAAGGGATGCCAGCCTTTCCTCTAATGAGTACTCTGGAAGTATTGTTTCCAAGACAGATCAATGTGTCCTTTTATCAGTCCTTGGTACTTTCAATATTCTTCTCCAGTACCACATTTCAAATGCTCAAAATTTAGTAAATAACTAATGGCCTTTGCTGACATGTCTGGGCCATACTAGCCAGGAGAATATAAAATATCACTACAGAAACTCTCACCGACTCACTGTCTGTCCTCCACTCTTATTGTCCTTCAGACATGCACTCCCAACACAAACACACACACATATTATACAAATGCTGAACAACTCAGGAAATCTTTCCACACAAATATTACCAAAAATCATGACTGAATGATTCAAAGTTTCAATTCTTTTACTACGTCTTTAATGCATTTTTACAGAGCTCATTGAATTCCTATATCGAAAAGACTTTTACAATTTGTCCTGAAACATTGTATTTACTAACAATTGAGAGAAAAAAATAGCAATGGAAAACCTGAAAAGATATTTCAGAAAAATGAGCATCCTGGAATGGTACCTAGAAACAATTGCTTCTTTGGAGGGTTCTGGATGTCCGACAAGCTGAATGCAGGATGATAGCATGCTTCTCGGGATGGCTTTATCCTAATTTCAAAGTAAACACGATTCACTATAATCTGAAGCCAATGAAATAGTCCAGTTATCCTTAACAACCAAAATAAACTTAGCATTCTAAATGTAAGCTTCTGCCACACCAGCAAAGCAGTTCACAGCAAAACCTTTGTGACAGGTTTTCCCAAATCCATTTAATATACACATTTCAATTTCACATGAGAGTGTTACATGGAAATAGACACACCGAAGTCTTCAGAGCATTCAAGTGGCCAGTGACTTTTGCATCCATCCTTTACACTGCTTCACTCCTGCTCTTCAGTAGTACTGTTAGCATAGTTCAAAAGGGATTAGACTCTATTCGCTCACTATATGGAGTCAACATTTTCCTTAAAACCCCCTTTTCAATTATATATATATATATTTGAAGAAAAAATTCAGATTAAATAAGACTATCTGAAATTCTTAAAATACGCATATGTTTATATAGTTCACTGCTCCTGAAAATAATGTTTTCCTATGTTAATAAAAGGTCAGATGAATAAAAGGAATCCACTCTGACCATGCATGCTCGATCTCTGACTACTATAGCAGAGTAGCAGACCACTTTCATTACAGAGACCTCTTCTCTTTAAGCAAACATTTTTTTAAAATGCCAATTTAAGAACTATGGCCCAGGCAGAGACTAATGAGCAGGGTAAATGAAGAATCACTGCTTTCAGAAGCTAAATGTTCTCCACAAAGTATATATTTTATCACCCCAGGTTGTCAAAGTCTCCTCATTTGACCTTTCAGATTTTCAGAAGTATGAAGGGACAAAGATATCCCTAATAATCTACCAATCTCACTGCATCTGCTGAAACATCTTGCTATCTACCATTAGTGAGATGGATGATGGAAGGTGAAAATCAGTAGCTCATCGGAGAAGGGTTGCGCTCACTCCTCTGGTGATGGATGAAAGCTATTTCATTGTTAGCAGCAATCCTCCTTTATTGTCATGCAAGTCCTGCAGTGGGAACCAACCGAATTTTTTTTCTAGTTTGTTCAAGTAAAGTGACACATTCATTCCACCCGGGATAAATTGCTGTGGGAACAACTCTAAGTCTGTACAAATTGTATTTCTATGTGTTTCGTGGAATCTCTTTCATGTCACCTCTGGCTGGGCTTAAAGATAGACTCTTTTTTGGAACTGTAGAAGGCATTTTAAATTCCTAAACTTGTAGACAGGGATACTTGGATTCCAGCTGTGTGAGACTCTATTAGGGAACTTTGTAAAAGTAATTTGGTCCCTTGATGACCCTGTTACCTCCTGTACTTATTTTATGAATGAAATGCCACAGGTAGAAGTGTGGCATGTGAAAAAATAAAAATAAAATTCAGCTGTAAGTTGAAGTGAATTTTTTTCATTAAACAAATAAACCAATCCTGGAGAATAGTCACCTTGTGACTGAATGGATAGTGTAAAGAAGAGAGAGGGCACTGCTGAAGATTCAGATGATGCCAACAGAACTTTTGGATTTGCAATCTATCTTATTATTGTGGATTGAATTCTATGATGCACAGTACTGCGACTGGGACATTATTTGAAGCAGTGTTTGCAGATGTAATAATTAGTTAAGAACAAAAACCATCATTGTGTGACCACTTTCCACACATAAACGCTGAAGAAGAATGTGTGCATAAGTAA
>NW_022111320.1:7800020-7801732 GCF_000313985.2 Echinops telfairi | reverse complement strand
AAACGAGCCAAAGAGAAACACACAGGGATAATGACATATGATGAAAGAGACAGAAATTGGAGTGATGTATCTACAAGCCAAAATCATGAAGAATTGCTAGCAACACCAGAAACAGAAAAAGCCATAGAAAAAAATTGTCCCCTAGAGCTTTTAGAAAGAGCAAAATACTGTCAAAATCTCGATGTCATACATTTGGGGTCCATAATTGGGGTACAACTAATCTCCCTTGTTGTAGGCTGCCCTGTTTGTGGTAATTTGCTCTGGACGCCCAGGGAAGCAGTAGGAGTGGTCGTGAGGGTGGCACAGGACTGTGCAGTGTTGGCTCTGCTGTGTGTAGAGTTGTGATGAGCTGGAGCTGACTCAATGGCACCTAACAACAACCGCGTCGTCAGGAAAGCAATATAGATAGCTAATGTTGACAGTGCAGGAAGGTGTATCAACAACCTGCTATGCAGAGACGGCACAACCTTACTCGCTGACAGTGAGGAGAATTGGAAGCACTTGCTAATGAAGTTCAAGGATTGCAGCCTTCAGTATGAATTACAAGTCAATGTAAAGGCCCGAATCCTCACAACTGGACCACTAGGTCCCTGGAAAAAAGATCGAAGTTGTGGAGGAGTTTGTTTTGCTTGGTTCCACAGTCAGGTAATGTGCTCATGGAAGCAGCAGTCAGGAGATCAAACGATACGTTGTATAGGTACATTGGCTGCACAGACTTCTTTAGAGTATTGGAAAGCAAACAGGTTACTTTGAGGAGGTCGGGGTGCCTGACCCAAGTCATTGTATTTTTTTTGTTTTTGTTTTTGTTTTGGTTTTGTTTTGTTGGTATTTTTAATAGCCTCAGATGCATGTGAAAGTTGGACATTGTATAAAGAAGACTGAAAAAGAATCCATGCATTTGAAATGTGGTGCTGGAGAAGAACATTGAATGTTTCATCAACTGCCAAAAGAACACATAGTTCTATCTTGGAAGAAGTACGGTCAATGTGTTCCTTCGAGGCAAGGTTGGCAAGAGTTCCCCTTGTATACTTTGGACACGTCCCTGGAGGGAAGGACATTATTGTAGGTAAAGTAGAGAGATGGCAAAGTTAGAGGAAGACCCTCAATGAGGTAGATTGACACCATGGCTGCAACTATGAACAATTATGAAGATGGAGCAAGGCTGGGTAGTGTTTCATGCTGTTGTGCATTGTGTCACTGTGGGTGACACTGTGGGTCAGAACCAACTCGATGGCAGCTAACAATAGCAACACCCTTGTTACCATCTTACTTTACTGTACTTATTCATACCACATCACTTTTACCAGCGCTTCTGTAAAAGAAAGGAAGACATTCAGAAGGAAAACTACAAGCAAGTCTCCAATCTAGCCCCAATCCACTCATCATAATAGCTTTATACCTGCTCATTATCCCAGCCAAAAAAAGTCAAAAGACTTTTCCCAAGAAACTCATTCCCACCTAGAAATTTCCATCATAAGAAATGCCCTTCATATGCTTGTCCATCTGCCGATAAGTTCCAAATTAAAAAAATACTTCTCTATCCTATTCTGACCCCTCTCGCCACACTCCACTTCCTTATTGGTTTCAAAAATTTAAAACGCACAGACAATATTCACAATTAAAGCCGCTTATTAGGAAAGTTAGCATATGCATCTTACTACCCTGTTTCCTCGAAAATAAGACAGTGTCTTATATTAACTTTTGCTCTCAAA
>NW_022111320.1:7708204-7798241 GCF_000313985.2 Echinops telfairi | reverse complement strand
CCATAGGAAGGATAAGAAACAGATTTTTTTGTTGGACTGTGAGATTGGAGTTGTCGTCAGCTCAGGGCCAGTGGACTTGGAGTTGTATTATTGGGACTACTCCTTAATCCTTTTCATTGAACTTGAGTTTCCAGGATGTTCATCCATATTTGTTTCATTTGGTCTCTCATTTCACATATCATCCAACGGTTTTTAAGCAGGGTATATTCATTTCTTTGTATTTGATTATCATTATTCTTAATTTTTCTATTGCTGATTTCTTATATTATAGTGTTGTGATCTGAGTAGGTACTTTGTAGTGTTTCAATATCTTTAAATTTATTGAGACTTGCTTTGTGGTTTAATATATGGTCTATTCTTGACAATGCTTCATATGCATTGGAAAAACATATATTAAATGTTAAACTTCCTCTAGTTTATGCTCATCTGTAAAAATATCTTAGTTTTGAATGAATAAATGATTGCTTGAATTTTGTTGTTGTATTTGAGGGACAGTTTAATTCTTGGTTGCCTTTACCCCACCCCCACCCCCCATAGTTGTATAGATGCCATTCTATTGGTGTCTAGCCTGCCTGGTTTCTGCCCTAAATTTAGAGTTGAATTTCATTGTTTCTCCATTGTAGGTAACTTTCCATCTTTCTGGCAGTGATTTCAGAATTATGTCTTTGTCTTAAGACTGGAAAGTTTGATTACAATATGTCTATCTTGTTTGGAGGAAGCCCGTTTGGTGTAATGGGGGCCTATTGACCTGCAAGGTTAACAGTTCAAAACCACCAGCTTCTCTGAAGGAGAAAGATGGGGCTTTCTACTCCCAGAAAGCGATAAAGTGTTGAAAGCCTCTAGGGGCAGTTCTAATTTGTTCTATAGGAAAGTATGAGTCAGCGTCAACTAATGGCAGTAAGTTTGGTTATTTTTTTTGGAGTTTGTTCAGTTTCTTGAACACTTACTCTAATTTTGAATACAAATATTCTAAGTTTTCATAATTTCAGGAAAATCTTTGTTAACAACTCTTCAACAATTTTATCTGTAACTTTATTGCCTTTTATTTTTTTGGTTTCTTCCAGTTCTGGAATTGTGATAGCACATAATTTATTACTCTTAAAGATGCCCTAAACAATTCTTAAGTTTTTTCATTTTCATTGTTGCAATGTTTAATTTCTCTAAATATTTTCTCACAGATTAATATTGGCAGATTTGTCAAGTTTACTAAGCAGTCTTCCTTTAATACAATTCTACTTCTTCATTCTTACAACAAATCATCTATTTCTGAAATATTAATACTACTCTGAATTTCTTCTTGCTGATTTTGTATTATTTCTAATTTTTCATCTATTTTACCAATTTTATTGTATTGCTTCTCTGTATACTTCTAATATATGTGTGCTTTGCTTAATTTTTTAAAACTTTCTCAATCATTCTCTCAAAGTGTTTAAAGTACCTAAATATCGTTCACTTAATTATTTAGCAGATAGTTGTGCTGTTTATTGTTTATTCCTTAGAAAGGCTTTTCTGGTTCTATTTTCATCTCTTGTTTGAGCTGCTCTGAATTACTTCTTCATGTGAATTTCAATTTTCTGTTGTCTTTGCAATATTGTGGTGGTGGTTTATTTACATTTAACTGCGAATGTATTCTGCTGTGTTCTCAGGCAATCACTGCCTGTTTCCTGGTGCACCAGTGTGATAGAGAATGTGTGTTTGCCCATCACACTGTTTGTAGTGCACTTGAAAGTGGGTTTGGTTGGTGTTGGCCACTGTTCATTATTGATCTGGTGGTACAGAAATGTGTGCTGGCCCTTACCCAATGGGTGGGGCCGAAGGAGGGATGGTTGGGGCTAACCCAGTTTGTCATTGTTGCTGTCTAACTTCAGTTGGGAAAAGAGAGAAAGTGAGAGAAAAAGAAGAGCAAAAGGAAAAAACAAGGAGAAAATGCAAGAAATATAATTTAATAAATAAAAAGAAAAGAGAAACAAAAGCAATGAAAAAGTTTTTAAAAAGAGATAAAGACAGGAAACAAAATTAGTGAAAGAATTAAAACAGAGAAGAGAAAATAGAACAGTAATGAAAAAATGTCATAAATATTGAAGAGAAGAAAAAAAAGAGAAACAGAAAAAGGGTAAGCAGAGCAGGGGGAAAAAAGTAATAAAAGAATTTTTTTTAATTTTTATTTAAAAGACAGTAAGTGAGGGGCACGGCCCAAAGAGAACAAAAGGATGAAGGGCAAGCACCTTGCGTGGGTCAGTGCCCTCTGTTATCCAAAAGGGTCATAGAGCAGGTAGGGAAGCAATGATGAGATGCCTGAGCCTAGACGGAGTTCCTGCATTCCTAGAAGATGTCTGCAGTCAGGGTACCCGATCCTGAGTTATTTTCTACCCAGAGGACAGGTTGGGGAGGTGACGGCATGGGTTCACACTTGTCCAAGGGTGACCAGGAAGGGTCACCCATGAGTACCCTATGCCCACTGGTCTGATGAGGAAGAGTTCAGGCATCTCAAGAAGTGTGGAACCATGTGCACGATACCCGGTACAGAGGTTGCACCTTTGATCTCAGGGACAGCAGAGGCTGTGAATAGCACGTGAGATTCACAAACCATGGTGTGGATGAGGGGGTGCTGGCCACACTTCTCTTCATGTGGAGGTGTGAAGGAAATAAAGCAATGCTAAGTGTAATAATACATATGGGAGGAATTCATTAAGAGTTAAATTCCTCATTAGGAATCTGTGTAGCTCAAATGGAACAAGGAAAGTATCACACCTTAATGACTGGGAGTCATAGATGTTCACTTTTTTGTTGTCCTGTGTCAGCAGAGAGGATACAAAATCATTGTCCTCCAATTTTGGACACTGTTTGCAGAAGTTCAAAATGACCACGCTAAGTTAGACCAGCTGACAGTTCAACCATTCCATCTGTCTCTGCTCGTACTGCTTCTGTTCTTATTTGTTTCATCTGTACCCAATCCATTTGTATTAGGTTGAATTCTCTAGAGAAGCAAACATAGTTGTATATAGAGAAGAGAGAATTTATATAAAGGAAATGGTTCACATAATTCTAGAAGCAGTTAAGTCCAGTCAAGTTCAAATCCATGGGTCAGATGTTAAGTTAGAGACTTTTCCTGACTCATGTAGCTGCTGGAACTGATTTATCAGGAAACAAAAAGACCATAATTGTACATGAAAAAGTAGATAAATCCAAGGTCAGATGTTAGGCTCCATAGGCAATATGGTGGGTCATTGACTCAAGCCTGTAACACCAGAGGTCAATGAGGCAAATGCAGAATTCTGACCAGCAAGAGGCAAAGAAGCCCTCCACAGTGTCTATGTATAAAGGAGTAGGCCACACCTTTGAGCATCATATGAGATTTCAAGGCCCTAATTGCCAAATCACTGAGAATCCTGACCTATCCAAGTTGACACAGAACTTAATTGCCACACTACTCCTTAATCCTTTTCATTGAACTTGAGTTTCCAGGATGTTCATCCATATTTGTTTCATTTGGTCTCTCATGTGTTTGTTGTTGCAGGTCTGGGTGGTGTGTCTGCCTAATGTGCTATCTTGTCAGGAATATCTCTTAAGCTATCTTGTATTTTGTTTATCTCTTTCCCATTGGACTGCCAATAAGCTCTCCCAGTGTGAACATATAATAGGCACTTAGTAACGTATGTTTAATTGGACTATACCAAACATGATATAGGGGATAAATGAAAAGACAAACAAGATACAATTGTCACCATCCAGGAGACTAGGGAGCCAAGGACTAACTGAGCAATGTGATGTGTTGTAATAAAAGATGAACAATTTGTTGCTGATACTGTTGTTCAGACTCCTGGTGACCCCTCGGTGTGGAGGGGAACTGCTCTCTCGGGTGTTCCAGGCCATGACCTCTCAGAAACAGAGTACAAGGTCTTTCTTCAGAAATCCTTTTGGGTGGGTTTACCAACTTTTCATCTGGAACTTGAGCACTTAACCATTTGTGCTAATGAGGAATTTAACTCTTAATGAATTCCTCCCATATGTATCATTACACAGCATTGCTTTATTATATTTATTACATTCCTCATTGCAGATAAAAAAAACTCTTCTTATAATATATTGCTCTTAAAATTCAATGAGTTTTTGTTTTTAAGTTTCCCTATCATTTCCTGGCACTTATGCAAAGGAAATGAAGAAATAGTTCATGCCAGGAGACAAACACATGAAACATGAAAAATACTCAACTTGAATCCTCATATTAAAATTGCTCAAACAAAATTAAAATGATTTTCCTAATGAGAATATGTGATGTTGGAAAGGGCCCGGTGGACCCAGCACTCAACCACGGCTGGCAGGAGCACAAGTGAATGCAACCATTCTAACAGTTGATGTGTCAACAGTTACTTTTACACTGAACAGAGAATACATAATTCCACCCAGGAATTCTACTTCTAGGAATGAAATAAATAAGTTATTGTGGATGAGTACAAATCGCTGGCTATGATATTATTTATCACAGCAATGTTTATAATAAGGTAAAGATGGAAAACAGACTAAATAGTCACAACAGAGAATTGTGTGAATGATTTATGTTACATCTACACACAGTTATGTAAAATGGTGTTGTAGATCAGCATTTTCCAAATGCTTTTAGCACCGAAACTATTTTCTAAAAAATCCTCTTACACATACCCGTAATACTTTTGAAGAGCTATAAGCAGAAATACTGTAGTCAAAATGATCTTAGATAGCCCAGCAGATTGACTCCTGCTTACAAGCCACTATTTTTTTTTTGAGTGTCTGGTAAATCTCACTGTTAACACAAATAGTATTAACTTAGGGAAAATTGCACAATAGAATCTGTGAAACAAATGGTAGCTACAAAATAAATGCACATAATGTGTTCTAAATAGTTAGGGGTGGAGAACAATAAGTTCGAGTCCACTATCAAAAGAAACTACGGTCCTGTTAGCAGCAGATAAGAACCCAAGCCAGAATTCAGAGGATACTGCAATTTAGTTCTCTATTTTTTCTCTACTGCTTTCCATGAAACTCACGTAGATTATGTCCCAAAATTCAGAATTCCTTCATTCCTGGCTTTCTCTGGGAGGACAAATATTGCTTCTTATACTCCTGTACCCATATTATTCCAAAAGTTTCCCCTTTTACTTTGAAGGTTATTGGTAATGGAAGTCTTATTAACAATATGCTTCAAAGTATAACTCCATACATTAGTAACTAAAGTAGCTTTCTTTCTTTGTAACACCCTGAATACCTTCCTCACAAAGACCAAATATCAGGTGGCAACAAAAAAAAAAAAGGAGAAGAATGGACTAAAAATGAAACCATCTCTTTAGACACAGATTCTCATCTCTCATTCCACTTCAGTCACTTTATCTTATTGTTTCCAGATTTTTTATGCCCTCTGGTTACTCTCTGCAGATGCCAGTATCTAACTTCCTTCCTGGGAATTCCACACCCACATTAAATCAAGGCTAACCTGAGATAGTCAACAGAATTCAGGAGAAGTGCCAGTGTGCAAATTACCATGTGAGGCCCTAAACGCCCTTACAGATACCAGTTTGTCTGTAGATGCTGACAGTCCTCACCTGGGGAACGTGAACTGTGTAGAGAAACCCCCAGAGAGAGGAAACACAGGCTCTGGATAATAGAAAGCATCAACTTGCCAACAACAGGAGTGTCCCCTTTTCAGAATAAATCCTCCAGTCCCTCTCAAGTCCTCAGCTAATTGCCATCCAGTAATACATACCTGTGGCAAAATTGGAAGATGCCCCCTGCCCCCACCCCTGTCCCCTGAGAGAGAACAAAGGAGCATAGACCACTGAGTCTCTGACTAACAGAATCGTGAATGAATGGTGGTGTTCCTGTTTGGAACACTAGGATTTGGCATGGTTTTGTAATGGAGCAATAGACAACTAAATTACTCTTAGTTCAATGAACTATGACAAGCAGGTTTTCTCAGGGCCCTTAGACCTCTCAGGAGTCTGAGCATGGTGGGGGGAAAAAATACAGTAACAATGGTGCTTCTCTTCATCCCTACCAGGTTGATTCTCATCCCCTTGCCACTGTTCTACATAATAAAGAGATAAACAGACAAAGCTTGGCTTCAGTTATAGGAATGGCATTTCTGCCTTTCTCTCTGAAGAAGGAAAAATTAAGAACCTAGCTTTCAGTTCTGGACCATTTCTAACCTTCTTACAATATCTATCACCAACATTTTAAAGTCAATCACAGGAAGAATATCAAAAAACAAGAATGAGCTCATTGCCACTGAATAAATTCCAGCTCAGAGAACCTGTAGGACAGGGTAGATTTGTGCCCTACGGTTTCTGAGTCTATAAAGCTTTGTAGCAGCACATAGTCTCATCTTTCTTCCACACAGTAGGGTGCAGATTTCAGTCACTGACCTTTTGAGTAGTTGACCCCGGATTCGCCCACTGTGTCACCACAGTTAAAAACAAACAAACCCAAACCTCGCTGCCCTAGAGTAGATTCTGACTCATGAAGACCCTCTAGGTCAGGGTAGACCTGCCCCTGCGAGTTTCTGAGACTGTGTCACCCGGATCCTTGAAGAAGGTACAGGTCAAACAAAAGCAGCAGCAGCAACCTCGATAAAACTCACAGCAAACTCACTGCCTTCAAGGCAAGGCTGACTCCGAGAACCTGCCCCGTGAGTGCCAGAGACTGTCACTGTTTGCTGGAATAGGAAGCCCCGTCTCTCTCCCCAGAGTGGCCAGTGGTTTCAAACTTCTGACCTTGTGGTTCATAGTTCAATGCTACCAGGGTTCTCATCTCAGTAAAGAGAAGTATATTTACTATGCATGTTAAGTGTTTCCAAAAGGTAACTCTAGTCAAATGCCATAGGAAGGATAAGAAACAGATTTTTTTGTTGGACTGTGAGATTGGAGTTGTCGTCAGCTCAGGGCCAGTGGACTTGGAGTTGTATTATTGGGTGAAACTGGAAAACTCTCATCATTCTCTCTACTCAGGAAACTGGTTGCAACTCTCTTGAGCTGGTCATCACCTTCTGGCCTCACCCAGTATTACATCAAAATCCCTTTGAAATGTTTTCTCACTTTTGATGACCACTTATTTGATTAGATATCAGTTCAGTTGGCAAAATAGAGATGTTTAAAGTTAGAATGGTTTCAGCAATTGCCTTTGTTTCTTTCTTACATTAAAGAAAATCTTCTGTTATCTGTTAAAGTATCTGATATTTGCTGGTCATCATTAAAATATGGTTCCTGTCTTCATGCTTCAACGCGGTGGGGCATGGAAGAGAGAAGAGAGTTCATTGACCTCATTTTTTCTATTCATATCAAATTAGTTATAGCTTAATCATTAGGGTGTGAGCACTTCAAATCTCCCGGGAACTTAAAGCAGTGTGTCTCAGTGTCAATCCCCAATCTGCAATGGTTGCAGTAGTACATTGAAAAGGGAGTTTCCAGAGATTAAAGAAAGATTCAGAAGAAGATATGAAAGGATGCAGAATGCACTTGCTAATGTTAAATGACACTTGGTTGAAAGCAGAGAATACTAAGAATATGTTTATTTTTGTCTCATTTTGCAAAATATTTAACTGTATGGATTAGAACATTCTATTGATAACACTGTGCAGAGTGGGAATTTGAGACCACTTACTTGTGCTCACGTAGAACCTGTACATTGACCAAGAGGCAGAACGAGGATACTTAAACAAAATAAGAAAGTGTGTGTAGAAGTTGTATCCTTTCATCATGTTTATTCAATCTGTGTGTTAAGCAAATAATCCAAAAGAAATGGACAGCCCAGCACTGAAATTGGAAGAAGGCTCATTAAGAACCTGCAATATGCAGGCAATGTAATTTTGCTTGCCAAAAGTCAAGAGGACTTGAAGTATTTGCTAATGAAATCAAAGACTACAGGCTTCAAAACGGATTAAAATTAGATGTAAAGAAAGTAAAAATCCTCACAACCAGAACTATAGCATCATGATAACTGGAGAAAAGATTGAAATCACCAAATATTTCATTTTATTTGGGTCCACAATTAATGCTCATGGAAATAGCAATCAAGAAATCCAACAACGCTTTACACGGGGGACATCTGTAGCACAAGATCTCTTTAAAGTGTTAAAGAGCAAAGATGTAACTGAGTCCTAAAGTGCTCGTGACTCAACCCGTGTCACTTTCAATTATCTCATATTCATGGGAAAATGGAACAAAGAATAAGAAATACAAGAGAAGAATTGAGGAATGTGAATGATCGTGTTTGCAAAGAATATTGAAAATACCATGGATGGCCAGAAGAGCAAACAAATCTGTCTTGGAGAAAATGCAACCTGAATGCTCCTTGAAAGTGAAGGTGGTGAGAATTCATCTCACATGATTTGAATGTGTCCTAGGAAGGGACCTAGTGCCTGGAAAAGGAATCAAGCTTCGTAAAGTAGACAGCTGGTGAAAAAGAGGAAGACCTTCAATGAAATGGATTGAGACAGTGGCTGCAACATAGATGACAGCATAACATTGTGAGATGGTGTGGCCCTGGGCAGTGTTTTGGTCTGTCGTGCATAGGATCTCTTTGACTTGATGGCAAAATCTAATACCAAATCTTACATCCAATTTGTAAAAATTGTAATGCCAGTAAAAATGTGCGTAAAAACACACACACATCTGTAAAAGTCTCTCAAATGGCTATGTGTAAACTTGCAAAATTCTTTCCTTATAAGTAAAGACAAGGTGGTGTATTGGGTTAAACATTGGGCTGCTTACTGCAACATCCGTGTTTCAAACCTACCAGCTACTCAACAGAAGAAAGATGAGGCTGCTTGCTTCTGTAGAGATTATAGTCTCAGAAACTTGGTCAGGAGAAGTCTCTTATAGTCCTAATCTTGTCAGGCCTCTGAGTTGGCCTTAACTAGACAGCAGTGGGTGGGTTTATAGGCAAGGGCGAGGAATGCAGGTGGTGCAACCGTTAGTGCTTGACTATCAACCAAATGATCAGCATTCAAACCTACCAAGGATAAAGAAATGCCAGTTCATTTCCATAAAGATTACAGCTTTGGAAACCCTATGGGAAAGTTCTACACCATCTTTAGGATCACTCTGAGTTAGAATTATCATCATGTCAATGGGTTTTTATAGGCCAGGACAAATTTATCCAAGGCAAAAAAGTAGTGACATTCATTGATTGAAGGCCATACAGTGGAGTTGCATTCCAATAATCACTACTACATTTAAACGACTAGAACTATACCTGGGCCGCATAGATGGATTAATGTTAGGTGATTTATTATGTAAGAAGCATATTTTCTTCCACACAAAAGCTTCATAAAAAAACATAACGATCATTTCGTTGCCAAGGAAGCCAAGGGATTATTTTCTCCATCTGCAAGACACGTATTAAACAGCCTGCGTCATGTTGTTTTTAAATTGCAGATCATAATGAAATGATCCATTCACAAATAGTGTAAATCACTCATTATCACACCTACTTTCTTGAATCTGAAACTCTTCTTGCGATAAATTTTCTTAAAACTTAGTCCTTAGTAGACTATAATGACAACACAATTTTAATGAAAATACTGTACTAACGATATGCACCCTGTGGCAGGCACTGTGTTTAGTGTTTAGAGAGGCACTTAAAGGCATGTAACTTGAAATGTGAATACAGAAAAGACTTTTAACAAGCAAATATCGGCAATAAATGCCATCACTTGAGGTAACAGGTCATCAAAATGTTAGAGGAAAAAAACATTCAAATATGTGATGCATGGAAAATTAGAAATAAGTGATAGAGAAAGATGCTGGAGACTCAGTCAAGGGCAGGAGCAGTTGCAATTTTAGTTGAAGGTCAGTCCAAGGGAAACCACTGGAGAATGGGAGATAAAGGACTGAATTAAGTAACCAAGTAGTAAAAAAAAAAATCACTCTTTTCTCATGAAAGAAATGCATATGATGGTGGAAACAAAGCCTGGAGGTGATTGAGGGCAGTGACATCTCTTTGGTCTCAGTGGTAAAAGTCTCCATTTAGGAGATGGGAGGTCGATTCCCAGCCAATGTTCCTCAAGTACAGTTACCGTACATCTGTAGTGGAAACTTGTATGTTGCAGTACTGCTCAACAGGTCTCAGAAAAGCTTCCAGACTGAAAACAAAGGTCCATTTCTGAAAAGTTAGCCAGTAAAAACCCTGTAGATTATAACATTGAACATGAAGATGCCATACATTAAAATAAGAATTCTGGACATTGAGGGCAGGTAAAACGACAAATAGATACATTGATTGGTCAGCAATTGCCTTAATGTACGCACAAGCCAGAAACTGAAAGTGGGTTTGTGTGGCAGAATAAGAGGAGAGACTTAAAGCAGAAATGGTCGAAGAACTGTTTTGGAAGCAGAATTGGCTTGAATTGTTTAGGAAAAACAAAAAACCTGAGTCTGAAAAAAAGCTATATGCTAACACATTTAATTCTGCTTGGTGGTACTCTACGGGACTTCTACTTCTGTTTGATTCTTTTTCTTTTCATATTCTCGGGAATGGTTACAATGAACTTTATTAATCAAGAATATTGACTTGATCAGAGTGCAGTTTTGCTTACACTATTTGACAGTGATACTGTAAACAGCACATGGAGAACAAACTTTCAAGGTACCCAACACAATGTTAGCAATAGTACGATAGAACTCTTGGTATTTTTATCTTCAACAATCTTTACCCATTGTTGTATTTTACAAATTTCCCATGACTCACCTTCCATGTACTCAGTGAATGCTGATTCAGCGCCCACATTCCTCCAGTCACTCTCCTGGGTACAGAGAACACAGCTGCAATAGAGGCAGACACCTATCCCCACCTTTGTGAAGTCCACCTTCGGATGAGATGGGAGAAACCACAAATGAAGCAAGTAAGTAAAATACATAGTACGTTAGATGGTTATAAAAGAGATGGTGCATTTGATTTTGTGAATTGACCAAGCATACCTTTTGAAATACAAATAAGCAAGAAGTAAAATAGAACTAACAACCGAACTTCAACATACTCAAAATGAAACTCAGTGCCATTGAGTTGATTCTGACTTATAGTGGCCCCATGCCAAACTCACAGCTCTCAATTAGATGCTGACTCACAGTGATCCTATAGGGCAAGGTAAAAATGTCCCTGTGAGTTTATGAGTGTACTCTTTATGAGAGTAGAAAGCCCCATCTTTCTCCCATGGAGCTGCTGGTGTTTTTGAACTGCTGACTTGGAGGTTGTCAGCCAACCAGCAACCACTATTCCACCAGGGCTCCAACGACTTCATTGGACTTGGTACGACTGTCCCTGTGGTTTGGGGAGACGGTCACTATGTTGTTAGAGATGTCAGGATTTCGTCTTGCTTGGATCCACAATCAGTGCTCATGGAAACAGCAGTACAGAGATCAAACGACATTTGTGATTAAGTTATTGGTTTGAAAAATTCTGTCATATGTTCTTCATCTTTGTTTCTATCATGAAGGCCATATTAGCCAACTATTGGTCTCTCCTCTGTGTTTCCAACTTTGTTGTTCTCATCACCAATAATTATCAATGCATCTTGATTACATGGTTGCTTGATTTACAACTGAAGATGCTGTAGAATTCTTCAATTTCTTTCAACTACCTTTGGTGAATATTTCCTTGAGTGAGGATAGATATGTTCCTATCTCAGACAGCACTGAAATATCCCGTTTGATAATGAATGCAAAGCCATGCCTCTTGATTGTTTCATTCCCAAGCATAGCAAAGCATGTGAATTTTTTTTATTGAAAATGACCAATACCAATCCATTTCAGCTTGCTAATGCCTAGGATGTCTATTTTTTTTTTTAACATTTTATTAGGGGCTCATACAACTGTTATCCCAGTCCATACACACATCAATTGTGTAAAGCACATTTGTACATCGTTTCTCAAAACATTTTCTCTCCATTTAAACCCCCGATATTAGGTCCTCATTTTCCCCCTCCCTCCCCGCTCCCCCCTCCCGCATGAGCCCTTGATAGTTTATAAATGGGTATTTTGTCATATCTTGCCCCGACCAACTTCTCCCTTCATCCACTTTTCGGTTGTCTGTCCCCCAGGGAGGAGGTCACACACAGTTCCATGTAATTGGTTCCCTCTTTCCTACCCATTCTCCCGTTACCCTCCCTGTTTTGCCACTCACACCACTGGTCCTATAGGGCTCATCCGTCCTGGATTCCCTGTATTTTCAGTTCCTATCTGTACCAGTGTACCTCCTCTGGTCCAGCCAGTGCCTAGGATGTCTATTTTTATGTGTTCTATTTCATTTTTGACAACTGCCAGTTTTCCTAAATTCATATTTCATGCATTCCAAGTTCCAATTATTAATTGAGGTTTTCAGCTATTTCTTCTTATTTTGAGTCATGCCTCATCAGCAAATGGAGATTCAAAAGGCTTTATGCCCACTGACTTTCCTGCATCTATGTCATCAGGAGGTGCTCTACTTTAAGAAGGTAGCTCTTACTCAAAACATATTTTGAATGCCTTCAGCCCCACGGGGCTCGTCTTCTGCCACTATCTCCCATAATGATCTGCTTCTTTGCATGAGGTTTCCAGGATCTGACAGTGTTTGGGTTTCTCTCCATAAGGTTTTCTGTGGCAATTAGTCTGGAAGCTCTGCATAAGCCTATTCCCTGTGGGCGAGTGGGCTGCATTTGACATGCCAGTTACATAGCTTCCAGCATCACAGCGGCACACAAACCTCACAGGAGGACAAACTGACAGGCTATGGTGGGTTGTAACTCTACTGGACCACTAGGACTCAAATTCCATCTTCCCCGCCACTTCTTTGCTGCACCATCCCTGCTGTGAGAAATCAAAGGCCATTTTTTAAATGAGTAATCAACATAGCACTTACTTGGCAATATTATATAAGGAGCTCTGTTTACACATTGAGCTCCTAAAGGCAAGATCAGTAGTTCAAACCCACCAGCTGCTCCACAGAAGAAAGATGAAACTCTACTCCCACAAAGACTGATTACCTCAGAAGCACCCTGTAGAGCTGCTCTGCATTGGAATTGACTCGGTGGCAGTGGGTGTAATTTTGTGTTTGTGTATGTCTGTCAGGGAACCCAGGTGGGGCCATGGTTGAGAGCTGAGCTGCTAAGCAAAAGTTCCCTAATTGGAACTCTGAGCTGCTCCCTGGAAGAACGATGTGGCACTCTGCTTGCCTGGAGATTTACAGGATTGAAAACCCTAGGGCATAGTTCTACTTCGTCCTATAAGATCATTATGTGTCATTATAAAGTCAATGGCACTTTTTGGGGTTTAATTTGGGGTATAGTTGTGGCCCTCTTTTCAGGCCTAAAGCAATGAATTGGCACAGTTGGGAAACATCTCTGGAAAGGACAGAATTTATTTGTATGCCTGCTCCACCAGGAAGAAGCCATTCTGCCCCCCATCAGCCACCAGTCATTCACATCGCAACATCTGAGGCTGAGAAACAGTTGAGCGCTGCTTATTTGGGCACGAACAATGAACAACAGAAGACGGAGAGATCATCACAGCCAGGCTAAACTCTTCTAATGCTTTGAGATTTGCAGATGCCATAGTGCACTGTTAAGTGAAGGGAAACATAAATAAGTATCCTCCGTTATATACTATGAAGATGCAGCTTCTTCCGGAGCAACATACTAAGGCGTTTGGGTGTTTTTGTTGTTGTTTTTTTAAGGGTAGAACAAATGTGCTTGCTTAGTATTCATGGCCTACATGGTAATGAATCTTAAAAATTAATAGTATGCATAACATTGCATTTTTAATGAAAGGATTTGAACATTTCTTATAATGTGCAGTGACTAAGTTTATTCTATATAATGAAAGTAATTCACCAAGTACAGTATGATTAGCTGTTAGCTGCAAAGGGTACTCACAAATCCCAATGCTAGAGGAATTATGATTTGGGGGTAAGCTATTTCAAACCTCAATAACTTTGTTCCCTTTGGGTTAGAGTAGGAATATGGTTTATTGATTTTTCTCAAAGCATCCAGTGTTTTTCAATGAGGAAAAAGTTTCAAGTATCTTCATGCAGTAATTTCAAAACTCCCTCAAACTATAAACAAAAATTTTTTCCTAAGTAGTTTACTGAATATGAAGCAATACATATTATAATGAGAATCTCATTCTCCATGATGGCAAAAAAATGTAATTATAGATAAAACTAATAATCCAAAGCAATACCTTTCCCTGAGAGCTTGGACAATACATCTTAAAATATATGGCATCTAACCCTTCCTTTCACAGGGCACTCCTTTCTGTAATTTATAAGTCTATACAGCATTAAAGAAGATTAAAAAGGATGAAGTATATTCTGCTTAAATGTAATGTGTTTAAGTAATATCAGCATTATAAAATAATACTGGCAAAACTAGAATATGTTTACTATAACATTTCTTACCTTACTTGTTAAGATAAGAAGCTTTAAAATTCTTTTAAAAATATTTCAACTATTTGTCTAAAAATATGGATGAATTATATTTTCCCTGTCTTCTTTGTTAAAAATCATTTTATTGGGGGCTCATACAACTCTTATCACAATCTATCCATCCATCTATCTATCGTGTCAAGCACATTTGTACATTTGTTGCCAACATCATTCTCAAAACATTTTCTTTCTACTTGAGTCCTCATTTTTCCCCTTCCCTCCCTCACAAAACCTTGATAATTTATAAATTATTATTTTTCATGTCTTACACTGACCAATGTCTCCCTTCTTCCACTTTTCTGTTGTTATATGTAGATCATTGTGATCAGTTCTCCCTTTCTCTCCCACCTTTCCCTTCCCCTCCTAATATTGCTGTTCTTATTTTTGGTTCTAAGGGGTTTATCTGCCCTGGATTCCCTGTTTCTAATTCTTATCTGTACCAGTGTACATCCTTTGGTCTAGCCGAATGTGTAAGCTAGAACTGGGATCATGATAATGGGGTGGAGGAAACATTAAAGAACTAGAGGAAAGTTGTATGTTTCATTGGTGCTACACTGCACACTGACTGGCTCGTCTCCTCCTTGTGACCCTTCTGTAAGGAGATGTCCAGTTGCCTACAGATGGGCTTTGAGTCTCCATTGTGCACTTCCCTTTATTCTCAGTGATATGATTTTTTTGATGCCTGATACCTGATCCTATCGACACTTCGTGATCACACAGGCTGGTGTGCTTCTTCCATGTGGGCTTTGTTGCTTCTTAGCTAGATGGCAGCTTTATCTTCAAGCCTTTAACACCCCAGACACTATATATTTTGATAGCCAGGCACCATCAGCTTTCTTCACCATCAGCTTGCTTATGCATCTGCTTTGTCTTGAGCAGCTGTGTTGGGAAGGTGAGCATCATGGAATTCCAGTTTAATAGAGCAAAGTGTTCTTGTGTTGAGGGAGTATTTGAGTAGAGGCCCAATGTCCATCTGCTACCTTAATACTAAACCTATAAATATATGTACATAGATCTATTTCCCCATTGTAATATATATCTTTTGCATATGTACATGTCTGTGTTTAGACCTCTATAAATACCCTTTGCCTCCTACTTCTTTACTCTATTTCCTTTTACTTGGATGTATTATTTTTAAATGGCCAAGAAAGTTAATAAATAGTGGATAATTATGATTAATTATCCTGAAACACATTCTTCTGTAAACAGGAGAATAACTGGATAGAGGTTAGGGATGATTTTTGTTTTCTTTGTACATTTTTTGCTTGACTAGATAAAAGGTGTCTAAAAATGCTATTTTAAGATAACAATATTATAGCAACATTAATAATATTATTTCTTCACTAATTGGATTTCACTCTTACCTCCAACCACATAAATTATCATAAGTCTCAAACTGTTGGTGTTCAAATTAATTGTATGCTATTAAACATTATGTCCTCACTGGTCTCTCAGTTTGCTGAACGATGGTGGGTTTTGTGTTGTTGTGATGCTGGGAGATAGGGTAACAGTATTTCAAATGTTAGCAGGCTCACTCCTAGTGAGCTTGTTCCAGCAGAGCTTTCAGACTAAAAATTGACTAGAAAGAAGGAAGAGGTGGTGCACTTTTGAAAAATTATCTCCTGAGAACATTTTCAGTAGAATCAGTACACTGTCTGCTATGATGCCAGATGATAAATCCCCTTTGGTTGGAAGGCACCCACAATACAGCTGGGGAAAAGCTGCCCCCCCAAAATAGTGAACTTGAATGGCATAGATGAAGTAAAGTTTCATTTGCTAATGGGGCATGACTCAAAATGAGAAATAACAGCTGGAAACAATAATTAATAATCTGAATGTGGTATGTACAAAGTATGAATCTAGGAAAATTAGAACTCATCAAAGATGGAATGCATAAATGTGGGTCTCCTACACATTAGTGAGCTGAAATGGATTGGAATTGACCATTTTGGATCAAAAAATAATATCATTTACTATGCTGAGAATGATAAATTCAAGAGGAATGGCACCATATTCAACATCAAAAAGAACCTTTCAAGATCTCTTGAAGCTCAATGTTATATGTGATAGGATAATATCAATAGAATTATAAGGAAGACTAGTTAATGCAACTGTGACACAAATATATGCGCCAACCACTACGTGCTGTGAGGAAATGGCATGGGAGCCATGACACACCCGGAGAAAGAGAATCCGACTCTACACAGCCTCAACTTCCCTTCTTCTGTACTCCCTTCTGATAGCAAACATCCCTCCCAGAGACTCCACTTCTCTGATGGGTTTTTAATAGGTTGTAATGGCCACATCGCACTTACAGACAATACCAATGACTAGGGAGTTTTTTTTATTTTGTGTCTTAACACACCCATAACAACTTGTAAGCTAGCCACTTCAAGCCTTTCTCACTTCTCATTTCAGATATCTGATTTCTATATTGCCTAGCCTATCCACTCAGTAATCTGAGGAAGCAAGCATATTCTTTGGTGTGAACAACCTTCATTCCAGTTAGAATTTTGAGCATCTGTACCCATAATCATAGTTCAGTCAAGAACAAGCCTTCAGGAGTGTACCAAACATCTTTATCTTCATGTGGTTGGGCTCTCCTGAGCCCTAGCCATCCAAGCTAGGTCAAATGGGAGGTAAGACACTCTTCTCTGCACTTCAAACTACTTGACTCCTTTTCACCCTCTCATCAGCCCTAGCATTTGTGGGCTAGCTCATGGTCACAGGCTCAGGATCAGCACAACTCTTTAAACTTCAAAGCAGCCAGTCTTTCTCTTCATTATCATTGTTAGCTTCTGTAGACCAGGTTAGTGGTAGTAATGAACAAGTCAGACGTAAGTTGGTCTCTCAGACTTCAACCCGGTGAGCCAAGACGTGAATGCAACATTCAGGCATGAAGCAGGGAACCTATAGAGATGTCTGTGGGGTCGGCCCCAATCCCAACTATGTGGACACCTCCCCTCCCCCAGAAAAATTCACTTTAGAGGACAGCACTGCAGCTACAGCTCAGGGAGAGTGACATGTCTGATTGGATCACACAGGAGCAAAAGAAGTGGGAAGGAGAGAGGATGGAACACATCCTGGCCCACTAAACCTGAGGACGATATCCCTGCTCAGAGCAGTCAATGCACAGAGGACCATATGACCGGCTCCACCATGAGACACGACATCCCTCGCTGACCCATAATGTTTCAAGGGACAACACTGGAGGCACAGTGCAGGAATTGTGCGGGATCTGACCCTAACATTCGAGAGCAAAATGCTAAGAGTGTGCAACAGAATAGCAAGGGGAGCAAAGCAATGAAGTCCCTGGTGGATACCAAAAATAGATTTGGGGGGCAGGGCATGGCACCCCATCAGACTCAACTAGAAAACACTTCTAAAGGTCAGCAAACAGACCTTGAACTATTTATAGGCTTTCCTTTTTCTTTTCTGGTTGTCAGTTTTTTTGTTTTCTTTTGCTGTTATGTTTTGCTTTTTGTGTGTGTGTATGCTTATTGTTGTCTCTGCATGTATATATAGATAACATAGGCAAGATAAACAATCCAGAGGAGAGAACAATAGGATTGACAACCCCAGGGGGGACATGGGAGAAGAGGAGGCAGGGGAAAGGAAGTGGGTGTTAACAAACCCAGGGACAAGGAAACAACAAGTGATCTAGAATCAATGGTGAGGGGGGCATAGGAAGCCTGGTAGGGCTTGATCAAGGGCAATATACCCGAAAGGAACTACTGAAACCCAAATGAAGGCCAAACATGACAGTGGGACAAGAGGAAAGTAAAAGGAAATAGAGGAAAAAACTAGGTGGCCAAGGGCATTTATAGAGGTCTAAATACAGGCATGTACATATGTAAACATATTTATATAAAACAATAGGGAAATAGACCTCTGTACATATATTTATAGGTTTAGTATCAAGTTAGCAGACAGACATTGGGCCTCTACTCCCTCAACACGAGTACTCCCTCAACACGAGAACACTTTGTTCTAATAACCAGGCATTCTGTGATGCTCAGCTTTCCAACACAATTGCTGAAGACAAAATGGGTGCATAGCAAATGTGAGTAAGAAGGTGATGGTGCCCAGCTATCTGGGGTCTTAAAGGCTTGAAGATAAACAAGCCACCATCTAGCTCGGAAGCAACAAGGCCCACATGGAAGTAATACACCAGCCTGAGTGTTCATGAGGTGCTGATGGGATCAGGTATCAGGCATCAAAGACCCAGAACAAGAAATAATTTCAATGTGAATAAGGGAGAGTGCAGAGTGGAGGCCCAAAGCACATCTGTAGACAATTGGGCAACCCCTTAGAGATGGGTCACAAGGAAGAGACAAGTCAGTTCGGGGTGAAACATACAACTTTTCTCTAGTTCCTTAATGCTTCCTCCCCCCAACTATCATGATCCCAATTCTACCTTACAAGTCCAGCTGCACCAGAGCATGTGTATGGGTACAGATAAGAGCTGGAAACACAGGGACTCCAGGACCTAAAAGACCCTCAGGACCCTTATTGAGAGTCGTGATACCAGGAGGGTGAGATGAAGGTCGGGGGAGAAAGGAGGAACTGATTACAATGATCAATATACAACCCCCTTCCAGAGGGACAGACAGCAGAAAAGTGGGTGAAGGGAGACATCGGTCATTGCAAGACATGAAATAATAATAATGATTTATAAGTTATCAAGGTTTCATGAGGGTGGGACAGGGAGGGGGAAAAAAGTGAAGACTGATACCAAGGGCTCAAGTAGAAGAAAAACGTTATAAAAACGATGATGGCAACAGATGTACAAATGTGCTTGACACCACGGATGTATGTATGGGTTGTGATAAGAGTGGTATGAGCCCCCAATACAAATGATTTTAAAATAAAATAAGCTGGTCTCTTTGTTGTTGTATCTTTCCCACTTCCTCTAAAAAATTAGACCTAGATAGGTCAGGACAGTGAACATACCAGGTTGCTTGTTAGCTCTAACTTTCAGTCCTAGAAGGATGTTTTGTCTGATGGGAATTGACATTTCCTGCCAAGATACACCCAAAGGCAAACCACTTGCTCAAAATTTTAAAGTCAGGCTTTCCCCCACTCGTTGTAGGTCTTTCCTTGAAAGACAAATCTCTTATTGGGTGAGAAGTTATGGGTGTGCCTGTGTGCCTTTTCAAATGTAAAGCTCTTGATGCTGAAGGGTTTTCATAGGGCTTAAACGGTCTACCAAAGGGCCCATACTCAATATTGGCTTAAAATAAAACTTCTATTTCTTCCAAGTAAATTCCTAACTTCTCTTTTAACCAAGCCAATCAAATATAAGCCAAAAGATGATTTTCATCCTCTTTCTAATCACAATCCCCAATATTTATTACTACCATGCAAGTATGCTTATTTTACAGCACTAGATAGGATAAATCAATATCCACGGTAGAGTCAGGCATACACATAAACCTAGACACTGAATCCTTTTTAAAAAGTCAAGCACATTTTTACCCTTTCCACTCAGGACTATGCCATCCACATACATATAGTCCTAGGTTTCCGGCTGGGGGTATTCATAAGACCCTGACCTTGAATCAGCAATATTATTTCACCAGCCTGGCTTTTGCTCCAGGAAACACTTTACTCAATTTAACGTTTTTTATATTATTCTCCACCATTACGTGTAAGAATAATTGAAGTAAAGAACTAAGGATAAAAAAAAATGTTTAACTCCCCGTGGCCTTTCATTATTTATTTCTTTCCCTCTTTCATTCTTGGACAAAACTCCATGCTTCCATAAGTGTGGCACCAAGGCAACAAATTCCACTTCTGCTAACAATTGAGGCAATGGTTTGGGAATCACACCTACTTTCTGTGGCTTTGCTAGGGAGAAGGAATAGCTAACTCCGTCCCAGCCCAAGATGAATCATTACAAAGCATAAGTGAGACTTTTCTCCACCATCATCCTTCTTTATCCTACTCTGACTCCAAACATCCCTCTTATCATACTGTACTTCTCTACAGTGTTTAATAATTCACTGGGTTGACCATACAGAGCTCACAGACAATACTTACAATTTGGGGGTTTATTAAAGAATGTTAGGAATATCATTTGTCATTGTCGTTGTTCAGAACACCTCTTCTCAGACCTTTCTGGGTTTTTTTCGGCCACATGCTCCTTTAGCCTCTGCCTTGTTCCATGGGCCAGAACACTCAACACTCTGCTGCACCGTTTTAGGACTGTTCCTCTACTCTCCGTCCTGACCTTGGCACAACAAGTCTGCTCTGTCTCTTGGTCTTCGTGAGGCTCCTCTGGGGCTTCTGCAGCCTCTGCCTCTTCAGACAAGGATCTCAAACATGCCCCACTGGTGCCACTTCTTCCTTAGTGGTCATGGGTTTCTTTCTTCTTGCACTTGAAATGGTTCTCTTTTACCCAGTGGCATGTCCAGACTAACCAACTGGCTCTTTTTCTGTTTCACACACCATATTTGAGTGATCCACCCCATCTGTTGGTTGAGAGTTACAATGATTTGGCTAGAAGGGCCATATTTAGTAACTACGTTCTGCCATTAGAAAAGAAATTAAGGAAATTCTACCAACTTCTTTCTGAAATTAAGAAACATGCAAACAAGGTAAATTGATAATTGTTATTGAAATGAGAAAGTTGGGAGGAAAAGAGGGAGGACTGGAAGTATGGTCTTAGTGATACAAGTGAAATTGGAAATAGCATGATAGGATTTTTGCAAGAAAAATGATGTCTTTATTGCAAATACCTGTTTTAAGCAATATAAATGGAAATTATATATGAGGACCTCACCATTTGAAATACTCAGGAATCAAATGACTATTTCTTTGGGAAGAGATCCCGGAGAAGCTCAATACTTTAAGCCAACAGCTGTAGAAGGACCTTCATTTGCTGATATGCAAGTTCAGGTTAAAGGTGACAAAAGTTAAAGGTCCATCAATGCAAAAGTACAACTTTGAGTGTATCCTATCTGAATTAAGAGATGGTCTCAAGAAGAGATTTGACACATTGAACACTAATGGCCAAAGATCAAATGAATTGTGGGATGTCATCAAGAACATAACGCATGAAAAGAGCAAACAGCCATTAAAAAGAGAAGAAATAAGAAAAATCCGCATTCTATGTTATGAGACTTTGAGTATTGCTCTTGAATGTAGATTAGCTAAAGCAAATTAAAGTAATTACAATCAACAGCATAGAGGTAGACATAGCGGACCTCCTCTGACTCCCCTAATATTATGAGGCTGGGGTCCATAGTTTATCCTTCTCACTATTCTGACACTGTTTCTCCCATGACACTTTACAACTATGCTGGGTTTAATAATTCATTGTCATGGCCACAAAGAACTCACAGACAATATTCATGGTTAAAGGAGTTTATTAGGGAAGTTAATAGGTTACCACAAATCAGGATCAGAAAGCAGTAAAGACTACAGTCACGGGTCTCACCCACCAGCCAAGTCATTCTTTGGTCCTCAGTCTCTCAGACACATGATCCCTTGGTCTTTTCCTCTAGGGGCCAAGAATCCATCCCACCTATTGTTCTGCCCCAAAGCCCGCAGTTTCAGGCCAGATGAGGAGAAAAGACCCCACAGTCTCACTGCTGCTCCTCTAGGTCCCCATGTCGTCTGTGATGCCGCTGGTCACAGTGGCCTCCATCATTCAGAGAGATTTTGAAAGCGCTCTTCCAGGGCCCTCAGAGTTCCTCTCTTCTGTTGCTGCGTCAAGGCTTGTTCCTCCTTCTAACCAGGGAATTGGTAACAAAAACCAATTATCCCTTCTGTTAGTGTTACACACACCCTATTTGCGTTTGGTAGGAGTTACAGAGACTTGGATAGAAGAGCTATATTAAGCAATGTCACACCACCACAGAAATGATGAAGTAAAATATTTGAACAGAAAGGTGCAAAAGCCAGATCTAGGGAACAAAGTAAAGTATTATAATGAAATTATCGAACACCTGGAATTAGAAAACCAGTAGAGAAAACACTCAGCATATATGAAACTGAAAGAACTAAAGAAAAAATGCAAACTGTGAGTTGTGATATTGGGGATTCTTTGGGAAAAACATTAAATGATAAGGAAGCATCAAAAGAAAATGGAAAGCATGCATTAACTAACTGTACCCTAATGGATTGGTTGCCATTCAGCTGTTTCAAGAAGTAATAAATGATCAAGAACTGAGAGTAGTGAAAGAAGTTCAACCTGCACTGATTGGCATGAGTTAGTTAAAGTTTATTGTGCCAACCTGGCCAATAAACACATGTGGGTTTAATTGAAGGGCGGAGGGATAAATGGCTCAGTGAGCCTCACCTTGCTAGTTCTCAGGTCTCTTACTTTCTGATGGTTGGACCAGGGTGTGGCTGCCCTTAGCTAGTTCCCTGCTTCAGCTGGCAAGGCTCACTTCCTGCAAGACATCCCTGAGGAGAAGCCACATGGACCTACCCCGATGCAGCCCTGGGTGCTGGAGTAGCCAGGTGGAGACCCCTGACAGTGCTGAGATGCTTACGCATTCACGGACTCAGCTTTCCTCCTGAAGTCAGCATCATTGCGTGTGTTTTGTGGGATGGAGGAGGACTTTGTGGATTGAGGTTGGACATATGGGTTAATGTTGGACTTGTGGGCTTGGGCAGCACTGGGTTGGGATGTTTTCTTCATGTGCACTTAACCTTTATATAAAACTCTCTCTTATACATGAGTTTCTGTGGATTTGTTTCTCTAAAGTATCTAGACTAACACATAGCATTATCAAAAATCAAGGCTACAGGAATTGACAGAATTCCAATTGGAAAGTTTCAAAAAACTGATGCAATGCTCTAAGCACTCACTTGCCCATGGATTAACATAAAAGATATTTGGAAGATAGCTACCTGTTCAACTGAGTGGAGGAGATCCATATCTGTGCCCATTGTAAAGAAATATGACCAAACAATTAAAAATTATAAAACAATATTAATATCACATCCACATACATTTTGCTAAAGATAATTTTTAAATGGTTGCATTGATAGGGTAATACCAGAAATTAAATATAGATTCAGAATCAGACTTAGAACAACGGATAGCATTGATGACTTCAGATGGATGTGGGTGAGAGCAGAGAAAACCAGGAAGATATTTATTTAATGCAAAGGTATTCAACTTGTGTATCAGAAAAACAATGGACAACACTTGTGAATAATGGGAATTCCTGAATAGATCATTGCACTGATGTGGAACTTGTGCACCACCACCAAGGCACTTATTAAAACAGAACAAGAGGATGCTTCATGGCTTAAATCATGAAAGGAGTGCTTCCGGGTTGCATCCTTTCACCATACGTATTCAATCTGTATGTTGAACAAATAATGTGATATGAAAAAGAATGCCCCATCAGTACTGGAGGCAGGCTCATTAATCCTTGATATTCAGACGATACAAGGCTGCTTCCTGAAAGGGAAATTATTGAAGTGGATCAAAGAAGACTGCCTTCAGTATGGGTTCAACTCAATGTAAAGAATACAGACATTCCCACAACTGGACTAACAAACAACAACATGATAAACAGAGTAAAGGTTAAAGTTTTCAAGGATTCCATTTTATCTAGATTCATAATCAGCGCTTACATCAATGAAAGGAACAAACAATGTATTGTACTGGGCAAATTTGAAGCATAAGAGCTCTTTAAATTACTAAAGAGCAATGATGCAATGATGTCAATTTGGGGACTAAAGTCCCCCTGATCCAGGTTATCACTGTTTACAAAGCCCTCATCTGTGTGTGAAATCAGGACAGTAAATAGACACTACCAGAGAAGAATCGATGCATTTGAATTATTGTGGTGCTACAGAATGGTTTGTCGAAGAATAAACTAATTTATCTTGAAAGAAGTACAATCAGGATGTTCTTTAAGGACAAGGATGGTGAGACCTCGCATGCATTTTGAACATGTTATTAGGACAGACTAGTTCCTGGAAAAGAACATCATGCCTGGTAACCAAGAGGAAGTTCCTCTACAAAATCAATTGCCACAGCAGCCACACCAAGGGTCTCAAACATAAGAACCACTAGGAGAGCGGAGCAAACCGGAATGGTCCTTCCTTCTCTTGGACATAGAGTTGTCATGGGCCAGAATCAGCTCAAAGGCCCTAACAAGAGCAATGCCCCTTTTACGTAACCAAATAGATATGTAGTCCTTATAACTAAAAAAAAGAATAGCAATATGAATAAAGCAACTTTTACCAAGTGTATGATTTGTGTCAGAAAATATGACAGTAATTTTAAACATTCCAGGAATCCTGTGTAGTGAGGTGATTCTTATTTTACAAGCCCAATGAAATATTTCCCTAAAGTGGCAGAGATCAAAAGCCATGATTTTAGCCTCTGTCTAGAGGACTTTAATCCTTTCTTCTTTTAACTGCACTTCACAGCAAGGTATAGAGATGACAGGACTCTAGATAGATAGCTAAAAAAGGATTATCTATCGCTCATATTCACTTATCATATACTGTGCTTAACAATGTACCTACTTTATTCCCCTTTATTTCTGTAACTTCTCACTGATAACTTTCTACACAAATAACACTGATGGCGAAGCGTTCCTTAAATCATTATTCCTCCAGGCTCTTTGTTAAATGATTAGCATCGCCTTCTAGCCATTTTACTTCCTTCCTAGTTGTAGATTTTGCAGGACCCACGAGGGCAGTCACATGAGTTCTTTGTGTTCTCACTGTACCACACGGTGTTTGTCACGTTTCAAAGACTCACTAGTTAGGCAGAAAATGAAAAGTAATATGTACCTTTGTTTACTTGCTCAGAACAACAGAGAAATTTGTATTCATAAAGCATAGAAAAGGATCTAAAAGTCTGTTTTTCTCATTTCTCTTTTTTACTCATTATCCTGCTTATGTTTGGCTACCACACAAATATTTTTCCTCATAACTTTTCAAGACTTTCCCTTTGTGTGTGCTTCATATTGTTAAAAAATTTTATTTGTTTATTTATCTTAATCACTTTATTGGGGGCTCTTACAGCTCTTATAACATTCCATACGTCGATTGTTTCCACCATATTTGTATAGATGTTGCCACCATCATTTTCTAAACATTTACTTTCTATGTGAGCCCTTGGTGTAAGTCCCTCTTTTTTCCCTCCCTGCCCACCTTCCATCCTCATGAGAATTTTCTTTTAATACAAATGTTTGCTGAATCTTTCTTCATCTTACACCACCTCACCTCTCAGATCCATCAAGTTCCAAATCTGGGCTTTCAATTCATTAATATATTAATTATTCTCAACAAAGTTTGAGAATGAAAGCTGAAATACACAGAATGTATAGAAAAATATATATGTTGGTATATATTTACCTTCTCTATTATTTTTATTAATCGGTATGTGTGTATATTTTATACAAGACTAGTTAGAGAAATTTGCTATTTTTGCAAAATTTCATTCTAATGTTAATCATCTAAATAAGTGAATCTCAAGCAAATAATGTGTGTGAGAGAGAATTAATCACTAAGTTCTCTGGGCTGTAAAAATAGCATAAGCCTGGTAAAGTGAAAGATTGTGTTCACTAGACTATTTTGACGATAGTGAAGAGTTTTATTGCCACTTGTTTGGGGTAGCACCATATCACTTTCTATAGAAGTTGTACATATTAAAGTACCACCAGCCTTGTAAGGGCATTTGTTATTTTCTGTTATTTTGAACTTAGCTTTCATTGTAAAGTTATGATGTAAGATTGTGATGGTTAGAGTTTATGTTCCCTAGAGACTTGGGCAAAGATTGAGGCAGAGCCCAAGGTATCAAGCATATCTCAGATTGATCTCTGAGGGTGTGACCTTTTGTACAAGAGAAAGACCCAGAGCAGAGCTGAGTGCTCTTACCGCTTCATCTTCCGCTGGATCTGGATGCTGCATCTGGTTCATTCTTCTCTTGCCTGCTGATTCTAGAAGCCGTCAGCACACTGTGGAGCTTGGATTCATTTTCCTCTACATCCACCAGCCTATGCCCCACCTGATTCTTCATTTTGCTTCCTGTTCATCTGCTTTCACAGCTACATGAGTCAGGATAAGCCTCCAGCTTACATCTGACAAATGTGCTTGGAGTGTATTGGACTTCCTACTTCTACAACTGTGTAAGCCACTTCTTGATCTAAATCTCTATATACATCCTGGTGGCAGAGTGGTTATGCATTGGGTGGCAATTCCCAAGGTTTGCACTAGTTCAACACTGCCAGCCACTCCTCAGGACAAAGAAGGAGCTTCCTCCTCCCATCAATTGTTGCCGTCTCAGAAACTCAAAGAGACAGTCCCACCCTGTCCTATAAGGTAGCTATGAGTGGGCATCAACTCAAGGGTAATGAGTATAGTCACTGTCAACTGCCAATAATGTTTCCCGATCCGTGGGTTCTCCTTTTACTTTTTTAATGAATCTTTCAATGCACATGAGCTTACAACTTTTAATATATCCCAGTCATCTATTTTGCCACCTACTGTATACGTTTCCTTTGTTATATTTGATCATGTGTATATGCCCTGAAATGGGGACCTTAAGTTTTTCTCTATTTTCTCATTGATAGTCTTTGTAGCTCTGGGATCTACCTCTAGGTCTTTTAATATCTTCAATTTGTTTTTTGTACTTGGGGTAAGGTATGAGTCTTGTTTCATTTCATTCTTCTGCAGATGGAAATCCAATTGGACCTGTACCATTTGTTGAAGAGGCTATGTTGATCCCATTTAATGTTTTGTTGTGTTTTTGCCCTTTGTTGAAGAACAGTTGTCTTCCACTGTAGATGGATAGATTTATTTCTGGGATTTCTATTTTGGTCCATTCATCTAGGAACCATTGTACCAATACCAGGCTGTTTTGACTATGGTGGCTGTGAACTAGGTTTTGAGGTCAGGTAGTTTGAGGCCTCCTATTTTGTTCTTCTTCTTTTTTTTTTTGTTTTGTTTTGTTGTTGTTTTTTGTTCTTCTTCTTAAGGAGTTCTTTGCTTATCCCAGGCCCCTTTTCTTTCCATAAATCTTTAGCATTTAGTTTTCCCATTTTTTTAAAAGGATGGTGTTTAGAGCTGAATCAGAATTGCATTCTATTTCTAGATTGTTTGGGAGCTTAGTTTTTTACACTTTTTAAAAAGATGTTCAGGCAGAATACTCCTTAGAAACAAGGATGGTAAGACTTCGTCTCACATACATTGACATGTTATAAGGAAAGGCCGGTCCCTGGAGAAAGACATCATACCTGGTAAAGTAGAGGGACAGTAGAAAAGAGAAAAGACCTCTATAAGACGGGTGGACACAGTGGCTGCAACAATGGGTTCAACATAAGAACAATTGTGAGGACGGCCCAGCATCAGACAGTATTTTGTTCTGTGGTGCATAGATAGGGTTGGAACTGACTCCATGGTACTAACAACAATGACAACAATGTTTGAGGTGCCTGTTTGATATCCATTCTATGTTAAACGTTGTGCTGGTAACCACAATGTCAATGGTTTAGACCCACCAGCAGATCTGCAGGAGCAAAGTGCTCTGTGCTCCTGTAAAGGGTTCTAGTCAGTAGAAGCCTGAAAGAGCAGCTCTGCTCTATCCTGTAGGGCCACTATGAATCATATTCAATCCAATGACAGTGAGGATGGGAAGTATTCCCCCAAGTGGAAGCAGAATTCATTCACTTAGTCAGATGAGCATAATGACCACCCCAAGAGCATATGAAGCCCTGGGAAAATATTCTATTTCAAGTAACTCAGTTAACAATGAGTGAAAAGTCCCTTAGCACCATCAGGTAGGTAGATGAACTATATGCCTCTGAGTCTATAATATTGTGTTGTTCTTCAAACTTGAATAGAAATTATTCCTTGACCTCACCTTTAGACTAAATAATAGATTGAGATAACAAGTAAACATTGCCACCCTGTGTTTCTTAAAAAAAGAAAAGTTATCTGGATTAGACAAAAGTGCCACAGTTATTTTAAAGCATAAGCGTAATGATTGGGGGGCAGGTAAATTACATAAATAGATGTGAAACAACTAGAAGAGAAATAACAAGAATGCTGACAGAGTGTAAAGATTGTAACAAGTGTAACTGATCTTCTAGAAACTGGTTTTACAGTGTATTATGTATGTTTAAAGATTAAATTTTTAAAAAATAGACATGGGAGATAAACAAGCGGCCAACTAACACAGAAGCAACAAAGCCCACATGGAAGAAGCACAACAGCATGCTTGACCACAAGCTGTCGAAGGGATCAGGTATCAAGTATCCAAGAACAAAACATATCATTGTAAAGGTGGGTGAGTGCAGAGTGGAGACTCAAAGCCCATTGGTAGGCAACTGGACACCCCCTCGCTGAAGGATTGAGGGGAGGAGATGAGCCAATCAGGGTGCAGGGTATCAACGATAAAGCATATAACTTTCCTCTAGTTCTTAAATGCTTCCTCTCCCCCACTATCATGATCCCAATTCTACCTCAAAAATCTGGCTAGCCCAGAGGCTGTACATTGGTACAGATAGCAACTAGAAACACAGGGAATCCAGGACAGATGACTCCTTCAGGACCAGTGGTGAGAGGGGCAATGCCTGGAGGGTGAAGGGAATGTGGGGTAGAAAGGGGGAACCGATTACAAGAATCTAGGTATTGCCTTCTCCCTGGGGGAGGGACAGCAGAGAAGAGGGCGGGGGCAGATGCCAGAGAGTGTAACTTATGACAAAACTATAATAAGTTGTGAATTATGGAGGGTTCAGGAGGGTTCATGAGGGAGGGTCGGGTCGGGAGGGAGGGGGAAAATGAGCAACTGATATTAAGGGCTGAGGTGGAGGGCAAATGTTCTGAGAATGACGAGGGCAGCGAATGTACATATGTGCTTGACACAATGGATGTATGTATGGATTGTGATAAGAATTGTACAAGCCCCCAATAAAATAAAATTTAAAAAATAAACACGGGATGCTGAAAGTTGCTCCCTTGGGAGAAATGAGAGACAGAGAGACCATCAATCTGTAAGTGATAAGGAGGGGGTCACAATTAGTAGGAGAGAAAGGAGAACCGTCATACACATATGAGTCTAGGTAGACAGAGTGAATATAGCTTAGAAGGCAAGAGGAGAAAATATCTTAAAGAGAAAGTTCTCACTCGACGTCAGATGGTGTAAGATATGACAAAATAATAATAATTTATAAATTATCAAGGGTTCAGGGGGGAAGGGGGAGCAGGAGGGAGGGGAAAAATGAGGAGCTGATACCAAGGGCTCAAGTAGAGAGCAGGTGTTTTGAGAACGATGATGGCAACATATGTACAAATGTGCTGGACACAATTGATGTATGTATGGATTGTGATAAGAGTTGTATGAGCCCCTAATAAAATGATTAGTAAAAAAAGGAGGAAAAATAATTTGCCACAAACATTAGTGAGATGGAGGTCACTGGTGACCTTGGTCAGAGTAAATCATGGAATGGGCAGTGAATGACCTGTGCTCACTGTCAATTTGTGTAAAAACAATGTCTCTGTTTTTGGCATTCAAGAAAACCAATTGTCTAAAAGCTGGGTTGAAGCAGATTCTGAAGTAAGTAAATGTTACACCAATGAGTGTGGGTTTTACTTTATATCATCAGAATATTGGAGATTCTATATACAGCTCTCTATAGAAGAGTTACAGAAATAGTAAAAATATTTGTACCATACACTCTTTTCCAAACTGTCCAGTTTGTAAATGGAATCTTTGAAAGTAACATTTTGCAAAGAAGAGGAGCTTGGGAAGGAGTCTTGTCAGGACTTCTGTACAGTCAACCAACTGTAAAGTGGTTTAACCTTTGTTTATCCTCAAATTCAATTTCAAAATAAGAATTTTATTTCAGATAGATGAATACAGATTCTTCTTTTGAGAAAAAGGAATGGTATCCATAATTTGAAATATTTTACATTTATTTTCATACTTTCTGCTTGTGGTAAACAAAAACAAGCTCCTACCCAAAGGTATCCATTCTAATTGCTGTATCTCATAAGTACTACATCGTAGGAAAAGACTGCATATCTTTTAAAAATCAGGATTTTGAGGCTGGGAGATTATCTTAGATTATCAAGGTGGAGCCTAAATACCGTCATATATTCATATAAAATGGAGGCAGAAAGATATTCGATATATACAAATTAAGCTGAGGTACATACATAGGCATTAGACACATCCTAAATAAAATCCATGTAAAGGCAAAGCAGAGAGGGGTGCAAAGAGACTGGCTCTGGTGACTGGAGTGATGCAGCCACAAGACCAATACTGTCAGCAGCCGCCAGACGAGAAAAGAGACCCTGATTGAGCCTGCTCCAGTCAACAACTTGATTTTGCGTGTCTGACCTCCAGAATAATAAGGGAATAAAGTCCCATTGTTTTAAAGCCACTCGGCTATGATGACTTATTCTAGCAGGCACACAGGAGAATGCTGACTAGAAGACGCTGTCTGGGGGGAGTGAACGAGAGAATGGTGGCCATGAAGCGCAGATAACCAATACAACACTCATTTCTTTCAGGGCTTCTGTTGTGAGAGGAAGCAAAGAAATGGGTGGGTAGCTGAAGAGAAATGATAAGTTCAAAAAAGGTTTATTTTCAGATAATGAGGAATGTTAGTGGTGGAAAACTTGATGAAGGAGCAAAGAGGAAAATGTTAAGTTATGCACTTAAGCCAGTGCAAAGAAGTAGGACACAATTCACAGCTAAAGGTTTCATTTTGGATAAGCCCAATAATAGTTCACACTGAAAGTCCTATTTCTCATTACCTAGAAAATTGACATTCTGTTTTGGTACTTGGGTCTCTTGTGAGTTGTATTAGCAGAAAACAGCATGCCTGGTCTAAACACTTCAAGACATTGACAAGATAGAGTGTCAGAGTATTTAAGGATGGCAGCATCACAAAGAACTGTGGCAAATCTGTGGAAATAAAGACCTTTTTGGAGAGGGTCTGTCTGGAAGGCCAGTCAACTTTCCCCTGATGGCAAACCTCCTTCCTGAACCTCTCGTTGTGCTTCCTTCAAAACTTTTTAAAAGACTGCCCCTAAATTCATGCTCCTTTAGATCCCTACCCACAAGCATGTTTTAATGAATGCATTTTAGGGAATATTCATTTTATATAATTTTTAATTGATAAACTGAACCAATGAACAAGAAAGTAGCTTTTTTTCTCCACTCGTGCTTGCTAGGTAAAAAATACCATAATTGTGAGAACTAGAAAATTAAAGCCAGATGATAGAGGCAGCTGTAACAAGATGGTTTCTGTGGTGCCAGAAAAGTGCACACAAAGCTATTTTGCTACCAGGATTATTGTTAGAGAAAATATATAAACTTCTTATTTAGTATTCCATTTTGTTACTCATTCTGTGCTTAATTGGTAGTAGAGTTATATGTCTTTAAAGGAGTATAAAATAGATCTAGACTGGAATGTATTCAGGAATAGCAAATCAAGGTTCTGTTTCAGCGTAAAATGGAAAAAAAAATGTGGGTGGTATTGATGCTGTTGGTTATGCAAATCAGAAAAGCACTAGAAGGGAAAGTTATATCATTTCTGTGATGGATAGAAATGGGCTTAGGGGTGACAGGCAATCTAAAAATTACTATTACCTCCCATTATACCCTTCTGAGCATTTCTGTTTGTGCAGGATGGCATTTTAAACAACTTGATCAAACAACAGGAGCCTGCCTCATCTCCTGACACCAATGATCATCTACCGGGGCAATATTGTTGCTCTAACTGGCATCCTGATGCCCTTATGCGATTGCATGAGACATCACTCAGGAAGTGGGTTGTGATTGAAAATAGCCAGCAGAAATTTAAAGGTACGTAAGGATCATTTTTCCACTCATGAAATGATCAAAGGCTTCACACAGCGGTGCTGTGAGGGCTGCTCTACAGTATAAAATTCATTTTGATATTGTAGTCTCAAGATGAAAATTTAAGTATCTTCAGCTATCTTTGGGATATGACCTTACAAACTTTCAAATTGTTCAAAGGACAAGCCTCAAAGTTGTCTTGTGATTCTTCTACAACCCCAGGACAAATGCTGACTGTGGAAATCAGTTGCCAAAGGTTACAGAACACTGCTCTTTTGATCTCATGATTTAAGAGCAAACTATAATATCATATAGATGTTTCTTTGACTTACAGATTCAAATTCCTACAGTTTTAAAAGTATTTCTTAATAATTTACTGAACATTTCAGACCTTCTGACAATAAAGTTGAACCAAGCATAGGAGAGAGTGTGGTGGCAATAACAATTTAGTCTTTGTAAGGATCAGTTTCCTCACCTGGAAAATAATGGAGAACAATGTGGCTAAAGGATGAGCTGGCTTATAGTAGTAAAATATTTAGTTTAGCATCTATTGCACAGTATACAAGTCGTCATAGCATTCATATCATTTTCTCTATTCACATCATTATCCTCATCTTAGTTTTCATCATGGAAAAACAAAATAAAATTATATATATCACTCACTCATTCACTGCCTTTGAATCAATTTCAGCTCGTAGAAACGTTGCAGGACATGCTAGAACAGCCCCCGTGGGTTTCTGAGACTGTGACTCTTTAGGGAAGTAGAAAGTCCTGTCTTTCCCACAGAAAGTGATGGCTTCAAACTGCTGACCCTGTGGTTAGCAGTCTAACGTATAACCACCACTCCGTCAGGGCGCCTACTAGTGTCTATAGGTAGATATAAATTCATTTACATATGGCAGATGCCGATTACTGTGACATTGATAATGGCTCAGAGCAACCCAATAGAGCAGAGAAAAGCTGCCTCATAGATTTCCAAAACTGTAAATCTTTACAGAACAGCCCCTATAGCTTTCTCCAGAAGAGTACCTAATGGATTTGAACAGCCAACCTTGCCCGTAACCATCCGTCACTGTACCACTGGAACACCAGGGATCCTGATATACAGTACATGCATAGATATTGCATATGCATATAATGGGGATAAGTCAAAAATATTTCTACAGAATTAAAGAAGAGCCTCTTTAAAGTATAAAAATGTGAAGCTATCATTGCTTGACATAATGCCCCATCGATGTTTGCATCCTTGTCAAGGGCGTGTGTCAGTCTTTGTAGCTCTTCTCCAACGTACTTTGTGCTCCCCAACAAACAGCACTCAGATCACGCCCCTGAAATGCCATGCGAATTGGGGGAGCAGAAAGAAAAAAGTTTGACAGGGCCAGATTAAAGATAGGCAAGGTTTCTGAATGAAGTTCTTGTAAGAAACCCCTGCTCACCTCAAGGAAGAAACAGATGGGTGTTTTGTTATAGAAAAAATTCATTTGCACAACTTGCCTGGATGTTTTTCTCACCAACGCAGATTTCAATTTTCTTAAAACTTCTTTCTGGCAAGTCATCTTGATCATTCTTTGTCCTTCAAGAAAATATATCAAAATTATACCTTTGGAAACCTAAAAAAACCCTCAAAATCCAAGTTGCCATAGTCTTCTAAGATATATGAAAATTAACTGGTTCCACAGACCCCCTGAGAAGCCACTATTTTTTATTTGTTTTTAACAGTTAAAGTGACATATATGTCATATGTCATACAATGCAATGGTTTAAACATATTAAACACACGTGTTCAATCATCACCACAAACAATTTTAGAAAAATGCATTAATTTTTTGCTCATTATTGTTACCTGTCCATTTCCTCCCAACTTGCCCTGGCATAACCTGAAAAAAAAAATCTAACTACTGTCTCTAGAGATTCACCTCTCCTAGGTGTAATAAAAAGAAAAGTACACCTAAATATATTTATATATGTACGTGCCTGTATTTATAGCTCTATAAATGTTCTTGCTTTCTAGTTCTTTCCTCTATTTCCTTTTACTTCCCCCTTTCCCACTATCATGTTCAAGCTTCATTCAGCTTTCAGTAATTCCTCTCAGCGACGTTGCACTTGATCAGGCCCCACCAGCAGGCAAGTACATGTTAATATATTTATATACAATGATAGGGACATAGATCTACTATATGCTAAATACTAAGGTAGCAGATGGACATTGGGCCTCTATTCAAGTATTCCAACAGAGCAGGAAAACTTTTTTTTAATAACCTGGCATTCAGTGAGACTCGCCTTCCTGACATGATCGTTGAAGACAAATGGGTGCATAAGCAAATGTGGTAAAGAAAGCTGATGGTGTCCAGCTATCAAAAGATATAGTATCTGGGGTCTTAAAGGCCTGAAGATAAACAAGCAGCCATGTAGCTGAGAAGCAACAGAGCCCACATGGAAGAAGCACACCAAACTGTGTGATCACATGGTGTTGATAGGATCAGGCATCAGAAGACCCAGAACAAACAATCATATCAATGAGAACGAGTTGAGGGATGGAGACCCAAAGCCCATATTTAGACAATTGGACATCCCCTCACAGAAGGGTCACCAAAAAGTGTCAAGCCAGGCAGTGTGCAGTATAGCACTGATGAAATATACAACATGTCTTTAATTCTCCCCCCCCACCACCACCACTATCATGACCCCAGTTCTACCTTACAAATCTGGCTAGACCTGAGCATGTACACTGGTACAGATAAGAGCTCTTGACACACGGAATCCAGGACAGATAAACCCCTCAGGAACAATAATGGGAGTAGCAATATCATGAGGGTAGAGGGAAGGTGCGGGGAGCAAGGGGGAACCAATCACAATGATTGATGCATAACCACCCCCACACTGACCCCCAGGGGGATGAACAACAGAAACATGGTTGAAGGAGACAGCAGAGAGTGTAAGATATTAAAATAATAATAATTTATAATTTACCAAGGGTTCATGAGGGATGGGGGGTGGGGGCGGGAATGAGGAGCTAATACCAAGGGCTCAAGTAGAAAGAACATGTTATGAAATGATGATGCATATGCACAAATGTGTTTGACACAATGGGTGTATGGATTTTTAAAAAAGAAAAACATACCCCCTCCAAAAAAAAACTTCAACAACAGTAATAAAATAAAACAAAGAAAACCCTCAATCCAAAGGAAAACAGAAAGTAATAAAAGCTAGAACAAACTTAAAATAGATCAAAAGGGAGAGTAAATGATGAGATGTTAAGTTTTAACCTAACCACATCTCCATTAATCCATTTCTCCAGTGTAGTCTGTTTGCCAGTCAGGCTACTCACATCACAGCTAGGCAATGAGCCGAGAGAATTCTCTGGGGATTTAATCTGGGTGGGGACTCTGCAAATAGATTTGGGCTTTTACTGTCATCCATAGCCTTCTGCAAGGAGTTGCTCAGAATTTAAGCCCCAATGTATTTCCCTTCTCTGGTCTTGTATTTCATTATTTTCAATCATTGGATCACACAGCTGGTGTGCTTCTTCCATGTGGATTTAGCTGATGTCTCACTTATATGGTTGTTTGCTTTAAGACCCCAGATGTTATTTTTGTTCAGTGAGCTGGCCATTAACAGATTTATTCTCCATATTTTTCTACAGTAACCTTATCTTCAGAGACCTCATCATGGGGGATGGAATTGTGTAGGGTTATGTCATAAAAACTAACTGTTCTTAAATTGGGGGTATGATTAAATGCAAGCTCTAAATCCATTCATATATCTGTGGTTTATAGTGACCTTGGTCCATTTCAGAGACAGCATTATCATTTCATTGGGGAAATTATAAATAATCCCAATGGGCATATGGTAATTCTATTAATAGTATCATTAATTCCACCAATAGCATAGAATTTGAAAATATTGTTGAGAAAGGGAAAGTATGCATGTATAGGACAGATTTTTAGCCTAAAATGCATGATTGTTGACGTGACTCAGCCTTATTTACATCAACAATGCGGGTTGGACATTCTTTTATTAACGCTCATTCACCGGGGCAGAACTAGGCCGTCTGGAATAAGACACAACATAGGTGAAGAGGTGTGAGCTTAGCAAATGTATGGTAGCTTTAAACTGCCATTTATTGGATAACCTCAAAACAAGAGATTGACCTAAAGTTCAAAAAACCAAACTCACTGCCATCCAGTCAATATGGACTCATGAGATCTTATAGGACAGGACTGAATGGCCCCTTGTGGGTTTCTGAGACTTACAATTCTTTATGGGAGTAGAAAGCCCTATCTTTCTCCTGTGGAGCAGAGCACCTGCTGGTTTTGCTGACCAGGAATGCCAACCTTGCAGATCGCAGCTCAATGTGTAATTACTGCACTAAACCCATAACTTGGGGATAGCACTCACCTGCTACTTTTCACATTAGGGCATTTCAGCCTGAAGTACAAGGGAGTCTTTCACTTCTTCTAATATGCTGCAGGTGTTTGTAAGGCAAGGTCGTGTTCACGTAATGGGCTTTCAAAATTGGAACCGTCTGGTCTGGCTTAGGAAAAGTGTTGTGCACTTGAAAAAACAAAGTGGAAAGTTGGGTGACCAAGGGCTGCATAAAAACTCAGTCAAAAGTTTCTGACTTGGAACATAATACGAGGTGTATTCTCCTATCAGAGGTCAATATAAGTAAAGTTAAGAATTTTTCCCAGTGTCCAGTTGAACCCCCTGGTTTACGTACCAACAGAAGCGGAATCACCTTCTCCAGGACAGACATCCCTACCTGGAACGGAATTTGTTCTTATAGTTGGCTATTGTTGCGTGTGTAAAGTGATATATTTTCATCATTTTGATTTGTATCTCCAAGATTATGAGTAATTGTCAGCATTTTAATGCATTTGTTAACCATTTGAGTGTATTTTGAGATGAACTAGCTGCTCACATCTTGTGCCCATTTTTTAGCTTACTTATTATCCTTCTTCTTCTTGAGGTGTTACAGAATTCTGCATATTTTAGATTTTAAACCCTTGTCCATTTTGACCTTGCAAAAGATTACCTTCTGTAATCTTTTGACGAAGTCTTCTGATGTGAATACGTTTTATTCTTAGTAGGTCCCAGTCATCTGTCTTCTACTGTGTGCTCCCTTTATTATATTTGGCATCATTGTATGCCCTGTCTTAGGACCCTGAAGTTTGTCACTATTTCCTCACTGATGATACTTATATCTCTGGGATTTACATTTAGTCACTGATCCATCTTGAATTCATTTTTATGCATGGGACAAGGTATGGGTACAACTTTATTCTGCAGATGGAGATCCAATTTGTCAGCATCATTTGTTGAAGAAGGTATTTTTTTCCCATTTAACATTTTTTGGTCCTTTGTCAAGTATCAGTTGCATGTAGGTGATTGAGTTTACTTCTGGATTTTCTATTCTGCTACATTGGTCTATGTACTGACCATTGTTCCTGTACCAGGCTGTTTGGACTATTGGAGCTGTGTCATAAGGTTTGAGGTCAGGTGTTTGTTCTTCTTAAGGAGGTCTTTGCTTATTCTAAGTCTCTTTGCTCTCCAAATAGTTTTCCCATTTCCTTAAAGAATAAAATTTGAATTTGGATCCGAATTGAATTGTATAAAGATTGCTTTAGCTCATATAGACATCTTCACATATTGTCTTTCTATCCATGAACATAAAATATTTCTCCATTTCTTTAGCAGTACATGCTGAGGTTCAAAGCTAGAATTATGTATCAATTTGAAAGGACCATGATTCACAGTGATTTCATCCTTATGTAACATGTAACTTGACAGTTATATAACAATGTAATTTGGCAATTATGTAATGATGAAACCATCCTCCATGACAGCCCACATTACTCTTGCTTTGAACCTCAGCATGTACTGCTGTCAAATATATATCATTAAAGTTCCAAATATTCAGATCGTAGATTTTTTTCTCTTGTAAATGCCAGATTTCACCTACCAAGATGGCTAATCATGTATGCACATGCACATATATATATATATGCAAACACACACATGCAAAGGAGCTTCAAAAATTCATGAAAATGGAATTAAAAGGCAATGAAATGCCCCCACTATGTTTTTAAGATTTGAAGACATATTTATATGATTTCCTGTGCGGTACAAATAGTTAAGCACCAGAATCACTCAGTCAGCATTAGTTCAAAACTCAGCCTGGTTATTCACTTCCAAAAGTCACTCCTCTACTTAGAACCTAGAATCACCGTAAGTCAGAATCATCTTTCTGACAGCCAACAGCAACATGACAATAACAGAAGTGTACATATGTGTGTACATGCTTAAACATAGACTCAAATGCCAGAGCAGGGATTTTATGATGCATCTCTTCATCCCCTTTGATGTGTGTACAAGGGTAAGATTCCATCGATCTGTTATGACTCTTCTCTCAAATGGGCCCAGGAACTAAGGGGGAAGGTAAAATACTAGAGGGCAGGGAGGACAGAGGTCACTAAGCAGAGTGCATTGGAGAGATGCGTCGAGAAGATCAAAGTGATAAACCTGACTGGAAGGGTTAAAATCTTGTCAGCTAGTCCCCACTCTGATGAATCCTGGACCTGATCTGGTTTTCAACACTTGCTGTATTTTGTTTTTCTTTTTTGCTTGTTCACGTGAGGGTTTATCTCAGGTGTGTTATGTCATTTGGGGTCACCCTCTTGCATTTGTGTTATATGTTTTTGGGGTTTTTTTGTAAGTATATGAAACCCAGGATTGATGAATCTATAGGAACAGCAAGTAGGTTTCCAGGGGAGGGGGCCATACAGTGGTGGGGGGAGAGGTAAAAGAGATCTAATGTCAAGGAGTCCAGGAAGGAAAAGAATGCTAGGAAACTGATTGTAGTAGCAATGGTACAATACTGCCTATGCGATTGGACTATGGAATGATATATGTATTAACTCCCCATTTTAAAAAATATGTAAAATGAATTATTTTGACTAGGTAGATAATGCCATTTAGTTGCTATGGTTATGTATAGTTCCCCCCCATCAAAAAAAAAAAAAAAAGAAATTCCCGATTTTCTAAGCCAGAGCAGCTGACAGCTTCTAAGGGACAGTATCTTAATTAAAGATCATTGCGCAGGATCTGTCTCCAACTAGAAAGGGGAGAGAGGCTGTTAGTAGGCAGGCGGAAATGTACTAGAGATGTCCAGAGAGCAAAGGGCTTTTCTAAGCATAAGGGGTCTCCTTTTTTGCCTAAGAAAGCTCAGTGATTAGACAGAAAACTGTCACAGATGCATAAAAGCCATATTAAGCACCACGCTTGGCAGCTTCTTTTCTTTTCTTTCTTAAGTTAGGTCAGTGAAATGAGACCATCTCTCCCATTGCAGCGGCCAACTATTGCAGAAGAAGCGGGATTCAAGAGGTCACAAACAAGGCGTCTCAAGCACAAAATGATAAAGTTGAATCCAGACGTGAGTACAGTTTATGGCTGCTTTGATGGCCCTTCAGTGAGACTGGACTGGGAAACAGAAGAAAGTAGACAGCAACACTTCAAAAAGGATAAAATAAGCTTCTTTAGAATTAGCTGTTGCCAGGAGTTTTGAGGAAAGAGTCGCAACGTCGCATTCAAATAAGGCGTGAGCAGCCGTGTACATGAAATGTGGTGTTCAAAAAAGCAAAAGACTGAAACTTGAAAGAAGACAAGAACTCCCACTAGGAAGTATGCATAGATTGCTAGACCACAATGACAACATGGATTCTAAGAGAAATCCAAATTCCAGGAACAGTCTCAAATTACACTTTAAAAAGAAAAGAAGCATTATCTGAAAATCCCTGTCAGATTTTCCACATGTGTTGACATGTAAAACACTTTCTAAACATTTAAAACGCGTTAGTTTTTTATTCAGTATTTACGGAAAACTCGGTGTCCACCAGGGATTATGTGAGGCACGGGGATTGTAAGCAAGCAAAAAACAATAACAGCAACAAAAATTCTAAACTTCCTGACTTTCAGGGGTTCAAAATCTGATGTGGAAATGAATTTTAAACAAAACATACAACTTGTTCCATAAAGATGAAAGTTTATAAGAAAAGGGCCTGGTTTAGACTAAAAAGTAATCAAGCTTAACTAAAACACGAAAATCTATTTAGGATTAGCTCCATCCATGAGGAGTGAGAAAATGAAGAGTTCAAAGCAAAGGTTTAAGTGGAAGAGAAGTTGAAATGAAAGAATTCAAAGAAGACCAATGTGATTAGTATTAAGTGCATCAAACAGAGAGAAGAAAGAGAAATTAGAAATGTAGGTGACAATAAGACCATACAGACCAAGCAAATATTTTTAATGCATTGGATGGATTTAGAAAGAGAGAGTGGAATAATTAGATTTGTGTATCTGAAAAAAATAGCATGGGACAGTGCTGCAGAGAACATAAAAGGTGTAGAGACCTGTTAGTAGGAGATGGCCATGGTCTAAGTGTGAAGATATGATGGGGACTCTGGATAGACATGGAGAGAAGTTGTTGTGCTCAATGTCATTTCTCATCCATAAGAAAGATGGATAGAACCGGTAATCAATTAGATGTAGAGAAAGATTGTTGCCATCAATTGATTTCAACTCTAATGCAGGGAGTGTTCAGAGCATCTCCCTGGATGGAATCACAAAGTAGCAGATGATGCTACTTGTTGTTGTTAGGTGCTGTGGAATCGATTCCAACACATAGCAACCCTGGACACAACAGAACTAAACACTGTCCAACCCCAGCCCATCCTTACAACGGTTCTGATGTTTGGACCCATTGTTGTAGCTATTGTCAGTTCACCTTGTCAATGGCCTTCCCCTGCTTCACTGCCCTTCTACATTACCAAGCATGATGTCTTTTTCTGGAACTGGTCACTCCTGATAACATGACCAAAGAATATGAGGCAAAATTTCATCACCTTTGCTTCTAAGGAGCATTCTGGCTGTATTTCTTCCAAGACAGATTTATCTGTTCTTTTGAGGGTCCATGGTACTTTCAATATTCTTGGTCAGCACCGTAATTCAACTGTGATTTTTCTTCAGTCTTCTTTATTCAGTGCCCACCTTTCACAGGCATATGAAGCAATTGAAAATACTCTGACTGGGCTCATGTGCACCTTAGTCCTCAGAATAACATGCTTTGCAACACTTTAAAGAAATCTTGTAGGGTAGATTTACCTAATGCAATGTGCCATTGGCTCCTTGATCATTTATTGTGCATCCAAGTAAGATGAAATTCTTGAAAATTCAATCTTTTCTCCATTTATCACGATGTTACTTCTTGATCCTGTTGTGAATATTTGGGTTTTCTGTACATTGAGTTGTCATCCATATAGAAGTCTTCAGTCCTTGAGCTTCATCAGCAAGTGCTTCAAATTCCCCTCCTTTTAGCAAGTAAGATCGTGTTACTTACTGGCATGAAAACATGACAGAAGCGGCATATTGAAGAAGTCTAGGAGGGAAGGGCACAAAAGTGTTCTGCCTCATTATAGACCGAAAGGTGAAAATACAAAACACTTGGAGAGTGAAAGAGCATGGAAACCATGAGAATAGATTGTTTCAATAAATTTAAAGCCATCACCGAGTGGCACTAATGAGTAGGCACTTGACTCCTAATGAAAAGTTGGTGGTTTGCCATCACGCACAGAGTCCCTTCCAAAGATACACCTGACAATCTGTTTCCAAAGGGTCACAGCCTTGAAGTCCCTCTGCCATCACTCTGCACACGTGATGTCGCCATGAGTTTGAATCAATGTGACAACAACTAACAAGAGCAACATCTATGTGGACTACTGCAGAATAATCAAGTTATTGGAGGACAAATAATGGCAGCTAAAGCTCCCTGGAGGCATAATGGGCTAAGTTTTCGCCTATGAAACACAAAGTCAGTAGTTTCAAATCACCAGTGGCTCCAGACGATAAAGATGAGGCTTTCTACTCCCATACAGATTTTCAGTCTCGGAAGCCAACAGAGGCAGTTCTACCCTGTCCTATAGGGTCACTATGAGTCAGAATTGACTTGATGGCAGTGAGTTGGGAGAGTTGAAAGGTTATACACTGATCAAGCACTTGGTGTCGAACTAAAAGGCCAGTGTGGCAGCAACTAACAAGAGCAATATCTACGTGGACTAAAAAGATCTAGCAATTGACTCGTACAAAGATTTCAGCATAGGAAATCCTGCAGGGCAAGCCTATTCTGTCCTGTGTGGCTATTATGAGTTAGAATTGATTTGATTCCACTTAACAACATCAATTTAAGGCCCACTAAAATGTGAGTGTCAGTAGGAATTTAGCAAGATTTAAAGAAACAGATCAGATGCCCTAAAGGAATGACTATAAGAATCAACAGTTAATTTAAAACAAATATTGTGGGTAGATTATTTTCACCTCTCCTCCTGCTTCTACTCCTTGAAATGATAAAAATGATTATTTTTAAATGAATATGTATTTAACAGCACATGAAAACATATTGTCAGCATTCCACTTGTTTTGAAACATCTCTAAAAGATGGAAGGTAGCTCTGATACAGAACATAAAAATAAAGCAAACCCAAAATGCATATAACAAAAATAGACAAATACACCCTCAACAACATTTAAAACACTCCATAATTTACTTATATATAAATTAGAATGAATGGTGCTCCCAAAGGACAATGATTATTGTCTGTCTTGCTATTGCTACAACCCCAGAGTGGCTGGAACACCCCCTCAGGGCCTGCAATATACCACTCAAAAATGTTTACTTTAACAATGGATAAAAAAATTATTTAAGACTATACTCCTTTGCTGTGAACCCCAAGTGCTCTCCTTGTCTAATTCCTAGATATTTTTGTTTATTTGTTTTAATTCAATGTTGCAGTCTTTTAAAGAAGGAGCTATGAATCATTGATGCCAGTTTTCCATTCACTAATCATTCAGATCCTCTATATCTCTCATCCTCACACATCATTAGTCATCATTCATATTTTAAAATTACATGTTCAGAAATATTCTTAGAAGATTCTTCTCTTCTTGGTCTGAATCTACGTCCTCCTTTTGAGACTCCCTTCACTTTTTCATAGACTATTGTCATATCTTGATTACTGGCCTCCACGGTTACTCTCATTCGAACTATTTTCAATATAGCGACCACATTTGATTTTCCAAAACTCAAATTTAATCATATTTTTATCATACTTAACAGTCTCCATTGGGATCTCATTGCCTGTAAGACCAAAAAGAAGACCAAGCGGAAAGCGAGAGTTTTGAGAATGATGAGGGCAATGAATGCATAAGTGTGCTTTACACAATAGATGTATGTGTGGATTGTGATAAGAGTTGTATGAGCCCCAATAAAATGATTTAAAAAAAAAAAAAAGAGGAGAGGAAGAAAGCTCAGGGCCACTGAGTTAATTCCAACTCACAGTAACTTTATAGGACAAAACAATATTGTCCCTGGGGTTTCTGAAGCTGTTATTCTTTATGGAAGCTGGAAGATTCATCTTCCTCCCTCTGAGCACCTGCTGGATTTGAACTGCTGACCTTGTAGTTAGCAGCCCAATCCATAGCCCACCATGCCACCAGAACTCCTCTAGACCTGTAAGATAACACCCACAATTTTGTCCATGCACAAGTTTTTATACAGAGCACACCACATTCTGCCCTAAATCTTACAGGATGGTGATAGCCTTTTTAATCAGTCACTCATTGCTCATCTGTGGGTCTTTCCCTGGAGCGTTTATCTCATACTAACCCCCATAACCAAGTTGTTAAATAGCTACTTCTCTTAATGCATGTATTGTGCTTTGACTGTGTTGCAGTTTTTAATATATTGCCGGCTAGTAGTTTTCATTTCCATGGCCCCCGTGCTAACCAGTGAACTCTGTAAGGCATGGCACCACTTTCTTTATCCCTGAGTCTTTCACAGAGGATCCGTGGTGGCAGAGTGGTTACATGTTAGGCTGGTAACTGCAAGGTCAGCAGTTTGAAACCACCATCCACTCTGGGAGAAAGACTTGTCTTTATTACTCGACTGTAATAAAGCATTACAGTCCCAGAACCTCATGTGGGCAGTTCTAATCTGTCCTATACGGTCCCTGTGAGTCCACATCTACTCAAGGAAGTCAGTTTGCTTGTTTTAGTGTCTTCCATAGTTCATCGTTTGTGGGCTGGCTGACTGAAAAATTAGCAGACATCAAAAAGTATCATGTGTCCAGACAATGCCATGTTTCACGCCACAAGACCAGGTGCTAAAGGAGTCAAAGCATAATGTCCCTGCGCCACTGCTACACACACATTTAATATTGTTTAATGATGGGGCTATGCCTCAGAGACATACATTTTCTCCACAAGAATTAAAACTCCATTCATGCCAATCCCTAACAAACTGTCCTGACGGAGACAATAAGAATATATCTGGGTAAAAAGACAAAGGTAGAGTAGACCATTTAGAATACAAAGTTGCTGATTTCGGAGGGGTATGAGCATCTAGGAGACACACCAGAATCCTTTGGAAGGTAGAATAATTTGAAAAAGGATATCAATATTTTAATATATTTTTCTGTGGTTACAATGTATACGTGTGTGCGCATGTGCGTACCCGCATGTGAGTAAGAAAGTCTTTTTGGCTAAAGGGAGCTGCGGTCCCTCTATGGGAGTGCATCTGCGTCTCCAGTGACTGATGGCTCTCAAAAGAGAGCATGGATTGAAAACGACAAAGAAACGCCAAGTAAGAAAAAGCCTCAGCATCAAGCATATAATCTAAATAAATAAATGATTTGGGGGGTTAGTAAGCAATAGAGGTGGCTAAAATTTTGTAGTGCATGTAGGCAGGAAACAGAATCACTCAAAAAAGCCCTAGTGGTCAGTGGTTAAAATGCTGGACTGCTAACTCAAAGGTCAGGAGTTCGAACCCACCAGAAGCTCTGAGAAAAAAAAAAGATGTGATACTTTCATCAATATTTACAACCATACGAACCCAATGGGTCCCTTCTTCTCTGCTCTACAGGTTGCTATGCATCAGCATCGACTCCACAGCAGTGGTAGGAATAGCTAGAACGCCTCAGAGTAAGACTCAGTTGTCAAAGATGGTACTTGATTGGGTGTATAAGCAGAGACTGCAAACTTGTATGATTACCATTCTTTGTTGAGAGAATGTGTCCAGCATGCAGAGAAGACTGCAAAATGAGGAGATATAGGACCCATTGCCAGGATGCCTCTTAGGTCCCTGGAACCAAGGTGAGACCACAGGAAAGTTTTCCCAGCAAGACCTAGCAGGTAAGGTTTATCACTAGTGCCAGAGTGAGGAAGCCCAGGAGATTGATTTCAGAAACTATTGCTTGTCGTTATCAAGTACGGAATCATCTCTGCCTAGTGAAACACGTGTAGTTCTCATTAGAGTGGATTCAGTCAATCTCAACAAAAATTTTTTCTCTACCATATCCAGAGTTACAGTATCTCCCCAAGTTTTAATTTTATAGATAGGTGTACTGGTAGCTTCTACCTGATTCTTTCAATCACAATTTTATGCTGGGGATGGGGGGGGAGGGGAAAATTCATATAAACAGCACCCTTGACAGAATGTTACCTTAATAAGGCTTAACGGCTCGTCCTGGGTACTCCCTGTTACCGTGGTGTAAGAAGAAGCCAGAGCCTCATAGAAGCTTTAGAGCTTCGCAATCTAGACCTTCCCTAACTTTTCATGTGAATCTCTCTGCCATCACAGCCTTGCTTTGAGCTCAGGGGATACAGAGTCCCTTCTCTCTGAAATAACCTAAAGCTCTTTGTGCCTAGGCTGCATACATGTATTCATTTCCTGCTTTGGTTTTCACAGGGTCTCCGCTTCCAACTCATTAATCATTTTCATTATTCTCCTCAAGACTCTCCGGATTCTATCCCTGCTCCTCACAGTCGCAGAGCCCAAAATTAGACTCCGTAAGTACCCGGCCCAATGCCAAGTCCAATAAGATGACATTCTCATGAATTCTGCCTGTGTGAGATTGACAATTAATGAACGCATGATGCGATGCCAAGATCTCAGAGAAAAACCAAATATGCTACCTGATTCCTGGGTAAAAGTAAGTACACAAACTGAGTTGGGAAGCAGCTGTTTGCCAGCACCCAAAATCCAAAAAATGTGTCTAAGGTTCTAAATGGTATTGATGACAAGACCACCACTCCCCCTGCCGTCACCACCAATGACACCATATGTTTCTTCTCGTTTAATATTTATAAATAAAGGGACTCTGAGAAGGATGAGAGCAGAGATAACAACAGAAATAGCAATCGGAAGGTAACATGGAAAGAATAATTGTTCGGCTATTTTGCAGGATAGTAAAGTGGATCAAAGAAGTCAAGGAAGGGGCCTCTTAAAAAAGAAAAAAAAGAAAGTGGTTCAGTTCAGTAGAGACACAGTTCCAGAGACAGAGAGCCATAGCGCCATTCAATCCTACCTTGTTTGCCATATGCAATCTGTCTCCTACAAATCAGGAGTTGCCCTGGGGACGAGGAACCACAAGCTGAATTGTAGGAGGCAGCGTATATATGGTAAACAAGTTAGGATTAGAGAGTTATGTAAGAGTTTTCTGAGGATTGGGCATTTTGAAGAATTCTGCAGACTTCAGGGGCACTGGGACTGTTTCTAATTGTAGGGTAACTTGGCCTAGGGATGATTAGTATGGGTGCAAAGTACCCCAAGAGTGTGAGAACCTAATTAGGGGAGTGGTTAGAGCATACACTTAATTGGTTACTGAAAAGGGGAACAGTCCAGCCTCCAGCTAGGCTGTCAATACTACATGGAGGCAGGATCTTAAGAAAATGATATTATAGTTAAAGTCAAGTACGTATGGCATAAACTCTTGAGGATGAATAGATCATGAGAAGCACCTAAAGACCACACTTCTGAGTATGAAATTTGACCCTACCACTTACCAACTATTTGACAATCAGATAGCTATCCAGTCTCTCCATCTATGTTCCCCAATTATAAAGTGAGGAACATGGCTGGTACATCACAGAGTTTGAGAGTGATGGAATGAGTTAACATTTGTGAAAGACTAAAGCTTAGTTTTGAAACAGTTATTCTACATGTGCTTATCTTTTTAAAGACTCATCATTTGATTAAAATAAACAGGTAGAAAGGTCAATTACACCAACCTTGAAGTTGAATCATGAGAGAAAAATGAAAATCATCGACAGCTGTTTTATAAACAGAAAGTATAAACTCTTGATCCACATTGTAGCCTTGCCATTGATGTTTTCAAGGAATCTTAGTAAATTCTATGTTTGAGCACACTTGACAATTGGGGAAATTTAAGAAAAGCATGTGGCAGAGAGCAAATGACCAACTCCTTGTCTCGGGTCCTGTCACCTGGCACTCCTCTGAGCAAGAGACAGAATCCATCCAGTCTGAGTCTTTGTTGAAGTCATTTACTTTAACCATGAACTAATCCCAAAGTATTTGAAATGCTCAGCTTCCACAGAATGTCATAGTGAAGCACAGGTTCATCAGTATTCTTACATAGGAAGACTGGCACACAGGCTATCACTCAGTTCTCATAAATGGTTATTCATAGGGATATTGATTATGCAATAAGGAATCTAAACATGAGTTGACTTGGGCTTGCTCACAAATCTATAGTAGGCGAGTTCACATACGTTTCACCACATCTCTGGTGGAAAACCTGTGAAACTGTTCTCAACGGAATAGTCAGTAAGCACAAGTGAACCCTGGTCTACTTTTCTTATTGGCTACTCTGCCCTTGTCAGGAATTGTAAGTTTGAAAAGAAACCTTTGGTCTATCGAAAAACATTGTGGTGCTTGGAGCGAGACAGATACTTGCCATACCACCTAGAAGTAAAATCTTTGATGGAGTGGGGAAAATGTGAAATAGTTCACTCTTGATTAGCAATTAAGCACAAGGATTGTGTTGGCACAGTGGAGTACGTATTGGGCTGCTAGCTACACCGTCAGCAGTTCACACCCAAGAGCTGCTCTGTGGGGAAAAGATGAGGCTTTCTGTCTCGGTAAGATGTGGAGTCACAGCAAACCCAAAGGGGCACTTCTACTCTGTCCTTTTTGGCTGCTATGAGTCAGAATAGGCTTGATGGCAGTGAGTTTGGGTTTGGAAGGACTGCCGTACGAGTGCGCCATGGACGTGGGCGAGCTCGTGGGGCTGGGCGACGTGATGGACGCACTGCAGCTGGGGCCCAACGGCGGCCTGCTCTATTGCATGGAGTACCTCGAAGCCAACCTGGACTGGCTGCAGGCCAAGCTCAGCCCCTTCCGTGGCCACTACTTCCTCTTCGATTGCCCTGGCCAGGTGGAGCTCTGCACGCACCACGGCGCCCTGCAAGCAACATCTTCTCCCAGATGGCGCGGTGGGACCTCAGGCTGACTGCTGTCCACCTGGTCGATTCTCACTACTGCACGGACCCGGCCAAGTTCATCTCAGTCCTGTGCACCTCCCTGGCCACCATGCTACACGTGGAGCTGCCCCATGTCAACCTCCTCTCCAAGCTGGACCTCATCGAGCACTACGGGAGACTGGCCTTCAACCTGGACTACGATACAGAGGTTCTGGACCTCTCCTACCTGCTGGACCACCTGGCCTCTGAGCCATTCTTCCGCCACTACCGCCAGCTCAATGAGAAACTAGTGCAGCTCATTGAAGACTACAGCCTGGTCTGCTTCATCCCTCTCAACATCCAGGACAAGGAGAGCATCCAGCGAGTGCTACAGGCTGTGGATAAAGCCAATGGCTACTGCTTCGGGGTCCAAGAGCAGCGCAGCCTGGAGGCCATGATGTCTGCCACAATGGGAGCCGACTTCCATTTCTCCTCCACACTGGGCATCCAGGAGAAGTACCTGACTTACCTTGTTTATTAGGTAGTCTAAAAATGATTATCTTTCATGACCTTCATAGAGAGTGTACAACAGAGCAGTAAGGAATTACTACCAGTCCTCTTTCCTAAAGCTGCAAGTGTTGCTTTATCAGCCTTAATAGTTAAAGGAATTGTGACAGGACATTGCCTTAAGTGTTGGGCTGTTATCCAAAAGGCTGCGTTTGAATTCACTCGCTACCGTGCAGGAAAGATACAGCAGTGGCTTACTCTATGAAGCAGGGCTACACTCTCCTGCAGAGAAACTGAGTCAGTATTTACTCCACTGCACTGAGGTCAGTTTTGAGGGTTTATTAAACATTTAAAGTTAAAATTGTATTTTCTATTTCATTTAAAAGTCACAGAAAGAGTAGAAGAGTCCAGACACAAGTAAGTGTGCACAGTGTGATGCCATTTATAGAAAGTTCTAGAAAAATGTAAACTACTCTATAACTACAAAAAGCAAATCAGGGGTTGCCTGGGGCTGGAAGGAGCACTGTAAAGGGGCACCAGGGATGTTTGGGGGCAGGAATGAAAGTGGTCTTCATTGTAGTGGTTAAAAAACAACAACAAGAAAAACATTGTGGCCCTAGAGTCAGTTTCAACTACTGGTGACTCTACTTGTGCAGATGGGAGTACACTCCATAGGAGTCTCAAGGCTGTGAACTTTCCAAAGCTCATTGCCACGTCCTTCTTCTGAAACATCTGTTAGAGGATTTGAACTGCCAGCCTCACAGAAGTCAAGCAGTAAACCAGCTGCACAGGGATGCCATTATGTTGGTAATTTCACAGAATACAATTTAAAAACCCTATCAATGGCACAATGCTAATGAACACAATTTATGATACATAAATCATAAATCAATAAAGTTAACTTTAAACATAAAAGAGAAAAATGTTTAGGTCTCCACATAAAATATAGATGGAACCAACCAAAAGCTGGATTTATAGCTAAAGATCAAGTTCAGTTCTGTTCAACTATCTAAAATACAGGAATAGTGATTTTTACCAGCCCAAATTAAATTAAAAGTAACATTTTAAAGAGAGTTGTAAAGCCAGGCTGTCATCCAAGATAATACGATGATCGGTGTTTTTATAAACCTGTCACAAAGGGAATAAAACAGGGAGATGCACAAAAGTTAGAGTCGCCTGGCTCTTGACAGAAAGCGACATGGGCGGTTACATACAGAGTTGTCAGGGATATTACAGTTAGTGATAGCTCAACCTAAAAATTTTATGTAATCAGATGTTACAACTCTTTTCAAAACTCCACTGGAACCAGCATAAAGGAGTATCGCTGAGTATTTTCCTCATACTTCATAAAATCCGCCATCCCACAACAACATTTTAGAACCACATTATAATTAATTGTGATTACAGAATGGTGGCACATGCAAAGGGGTCATAGAGAAGCTTTTATGTCTTGGACATAAAACACCATCCCACAATACGACAAACTACTAGGCTCATTACAATTTACCACAAGCCTGACAAAATAATCAAATTAACTGGATTAATCTAAATCATTTTGCTCATTTAACTAGCACAGTCTGCTTCACAAATCCAAAATTCAAGTATGGCTATATTTCTTTATGCTCATCCATTTCATTACTCAAGCCTCCTTATACCAAATAACTGTAAATCCATAGTCTTCCACTTGAAGTTTATCTTTTGCCCTAAATTATTCCAGGAAAAAGAAAGCAAGCGATGAAATTTAGGAGCAGAGTCAAGGGTAGTCTGTGCAGGTTAGGGACCCCTGCCAGAATATCAGGTCGCCAAGAGTCGGCCCTGCTACTCTTCTTTCTTACTACAACTCACTGTCACACCTTCCAAGAAGAATTGTGCTAGTCCATCCAATCCCTGCCTGGGTAGTTCAAACAGGTAAAGACATGACTACTAAGAACAACGTGAAAGTTCCAACCCCACCAGAGGTACCTCAGGAGAAAAACTTGGTCATCTGCTTTCTGAAAGCTCAGGGCCATGAAAAGCCTATGAAGCACCATTCGTCGGTGAAACACCTGGGGTTACCAGGTGTTGCAATCGATTGCACAGAAACTGCCCTTCCAAATCCTTGAATACTGAGATTTTTAGAGAACTAATAGGCTTGAGAGGGGCATTTTCTGATTCAGGATTATTTTTGTTTTTAATTCAAGCCTATTATGTAAGCACACACCATACCTTCGAGGTAGTCAATGCTTTTAGACTTAGGCTCTGTGTTAGGCAGGGTTCTCTAGAGAAACAAAACCAGCACACTTATGAGTATATATACATATAGGGATAGGTTTATACAGTGAGAAGGAATATAACAGCTAATCAGTCCACACAGCTGTACAGAAAGTTCAGTTCAACTCACTTTCATGGAACAGTTAATATACTGGAAATCCTTCAACTCATATGGGCTGCCAGGTTCAAGATCAAGAAAACAAACAGAGGAGTCTTGCCTCAGGCAAGACAAACAGAGTCTGCCCACAGGCTGCAGACAACAGGGTAGGTCAGCAAAAGTCACTAATTGGGGAGCTTAGCAATGCAGACCCTATGCAATCTCAAACTCAAGGGATGCACAGCGACAGAATCCACTAGCCTCAAGCTCAAGCAATGTATGCACCAGCAGTGTGGCAAAGCAGGTCTCGAAAGAGCCTTAAGCTCTACTGACATGATGGATTGGCTTAGCCCACAGGTAGTATAGCGCACAGGTTGAAGCAGAGAAATAATTAAAGCAATAGCACTCTGGTCTGATCACCAGGAAGCAAGAGAGCGATTTATCTCAGTTGTCCTCCAATTAAGCTGTGACCTGATAAAACTCTGCCCGCATGTTCCTAGTGGCCTAGTTGGCACAATAAACACAACTATCACAGGCTTCCTTTGGTGTTGATACGCCTATGCTCATTCATTGTTTTCCAAAGTTCAAGCTCGGGAGTGTAAGGGGGCTTTCAGTATTAGCCATATTTCCTGTAAAAGACGGACTTCTTCATTGACCTCAGAATCTTTGTTTAGAGCCTGAGGCATCAATCTAGAATCTGTGTCAAAATAATTGTATTTCAGGAACATCTGTGTCCTTCTTTGTCCAGGGCAACCTCAAAAATAAATAAATAAATCATGCTCACTGTTATAAAGTCCATTCTGACATAACAATCCTATAGGACAGGGTGGAACTGCCTCTGTGGGTTTCCAATCCCGTAAGTAGACCTCCTGGGCTTTCAGTTCTGGAAATTGGAGGTTAGTGTGCTGAGTATTTTCCGCCTAGAAGTCTCAATGATCATAATGCTAAATGACCAACTTTCTCTACTAAATCTTTGCATACCAAGAATCTCAGGGAAATAATACATTTGAGAAGGTCAGGAGATTTTTTTTGATAAATCTTAATTCCAAGAAAACGATTATCCAATATAGCAAAAAGTATTCGTACCTAATGATGTTGTCTGGCAGTCACAATTTATGTGCATGCCTCTTGCCCTCCAAGTGCAAGTATTTTACTGAGGATTTTCTCTGGACACAAGTGTGCACTCTACCCATATACTGGGAAGGTCAGGAGCTCTGAAGATTGACCATGTCCTGAGCACAACCCTCAGTAAATGAGCAGTGGGAGCTGTTGGCTAACTAACACAATGTCCTCACCCATAAGTGAGGCATTATGAAAAATCATCTAAATTGTTGCCCAGAGTCTCCCAAAGGATGCAGCCTCCAGTTGTCCACGGTGGTAATTTGCTTGATAAGTCACTTTTTAATTGCTTCCTTCACTTCCTTCGTCCATATTTCCCTACTGTTGTTTCCTAAAATCACTTCCCAAATAAAGCATTTGCATTCAGAATCTTATCTCAGAATCTGCTTCTAGAAAAATCTGAATTAAGATAACCACTTAGTAGCTCAGCATGAATAAAAGGCCCAAGGTTGGAACGTGCTCAAGAAAGATGGCAGAGACACACTCTCTGGACACACGGGTCACTAGGGGAAATAACAGTGCAGAAACCAAACAGGAACATTTTAGGGAAGAAAAACCAGGCAGGTGGTCAATAAGCTCTAGTCATAAGTGGAGCAGTTAAGAGAATGGCAAAGCACAGAGGAGGCATTGGGGGAAAGGACTCATATATAAATGATACGGGCTGTTAGCACTATCCCCAGCTACTGGGCAAAAGGAAACCCTAGGGAAGCGTGCCTAGATTCCTTAATCCTGAATCCGTGCTTTTCAGAGCACCAGTAATGAGACACCTTCACAGCAGGAGGAACTACAGTGACCATGTGTATCTGAATTACTTCTATATATTACCAGAGTGTATCCTCTCCTATTGTCTCAAGAGACCTGTGGAAATGAATCTTGTCTCTTCAGGAAGATTATGCACTTAAATATGTTCCTTATACTAGCACAGTCCAGACATTCAATAAAATTAAACCTGATATATATACATACAAACATATATGTGGCAGGCTCATGCATGCAAATAAATAAACCACAAATAGTAATTGTGCTACTTTATTGTTTACAGATAATTATACATGTTGCTAAAGCCTCATAGCCATTTGTAAGGCAGTTAGGACAAAGGAAAGGGTCTTTTCTGTTCTGGTGGTTATGTATAGGCAGTGTCTGTGGGTGTGTCAAGGTACTATGGATAAATTGGGTCACTTGGTATCACAGCAGAAGTAAATCCCAGCCTACAATATAAATGTTAATATGCCATCAATTGATAAGAACTTCCAGCAACCCCAATTTATAGATGCTGAAATGTAAGAGATTTCCAACTCAAAATAAATGTAATCTTTTTTTAATGTAAAAATACAGCAGATTTCCTCCCCTTGACATTTTCTCCTGAAAATAAAATGTCTTTCTTAATTTTTCTCATCAATCACACAAAGTTTGTTTTGTTGTTGTTCTTAAAATTATTATTTTATTGAGTTTAATTTTGTGGTCCAGAATACTTCAGTCAATAAATATATTTGAAGCCATTAATTTTCAGAGGTGAATTTATTACAAGTTACTGATTGATGGTCATATAGGGAAGTTTAAAAACCTACAGATATCTGACTGCTGAGATACTGAGAAAAGAGTATGGATCACCTGCATAAAGGTATTTGAATAATTGTTTTATTACCTAGAAGATAATTTATCTCCTAATGGGGAAAAGGTAGCAAAAAATAATTATCACAAATCTTCATCACTTTCAGTCGCTAAGCCTGAGTCTATTCAATTACACTTTAATATTTGTGAATTGTTATTGAAAAATACTATTATTTTCTTTACTTTAAAGAAGATGGTATGAAAAAATATTTTACATATTATCTGGCTTAGACAAAAAAATTTAGTAGGGCAGAATTAGGATTACTTGTCAAAGTTATTTAAACTTTCTGTGATGTAGTTAATCTGCATAAAGTTAAGATAGTAATACCTAATTAAATTTGCAGATTTGAATGAGAATTAAAGAACGTTGTTGTGACTTCCAGGAACATGGCTGCAATGTAGAGATTACTGCATCAGGAGTTGTGCTGACTGGTTTTGGAGATAGGGCAGCTGAGTGAGGGGTCCAGGATGTGCAGTGGGGTCTCAAGTTAACCCAGGCATCTGTACCACCACATGGGCAGACCTTCCCAATGGCATTGTCCTGTCCTGGCCCTCCTGTGGGCTCAGCCAAGCTGTAGTGGCATATGATCTGATTCCCAGGCCATCTTGCCTGCATCACCAGCCCAGGAAAGCATGTGGCCTGTGGCCTTGCCACAGCAACTTTGTAGGTCACGATTCCATCCACACTCACCACATTTGCTACCACAAACTTCCACCCTCCCCACTGGCACCCCAGAGCCATGCAGATTTCTCATACTTTCACTTTGCCATGCACACTCCAGGGCCTTTGCCTTGTGCTTCCCATGCAAACATCCTTCCCAAGGCCACCTCCACTACTCGAGACCACCCCACCCATGCTGCCAGAGAGGGCCACCCAAGCTGTCCACCAAACAGAGAATCATGGCTGCTCAGGGAGAGAACAAAACCCCGATGAGATAGAGATGCAGCACAATCCCTCAGCACAGTGAGCTCCAGGAAGGCCTTCGAATCATTCTTATTGGAGAGTCAGCCCTAGTGAGATAGAGATGCGGTTTGATCCCTCAGGACAGCTGGCTCAGGTAGTTCTTAGAATCATCTGTACTAGCTTCTGAGAAAGAATTCACAGGGCTCCTGGTCTCCCAGAAAAATGACGCTGAGCTCCACCAAAATGTCACAAAAACAACAACCCACACCAGCAGACACTACAATAAATCAAAAGAATCCAGGAGGGGAAGGGGAAGGTTGGGGGGGGGGGGTGGAGAAAGGGGGAACCGATCAAAATGATCTACATATACTTCCTCTCTGGAGGGTGAACAACAGAAAAGTGGGTGAAGGGAGACATCGGTCAGTGTAAGACATGAAAAAATAATAACAATTTGTAAATTATCAAAGGTTCATGAGGGAGGGAGTGCAGAAAAATGAGGAGCTGATACTAAGGGCTCAGTAGAAAGAAAATGATGACGGCAACAAATGTACAAATGTGCTTGATACAATGGATGAATGGATGGATGGGTGGATTGTGATAAGAGCTATATGAGCCCCCAATATAATGATTAAAAATAAAAATAAAAAACTGAACGCCAGAGGAGGACCTGTACCTAGTGATATGCATAGAAGAGGCAGACTTTGAACTACAATGAAATGAAATCCTTACTTCACTCCTTACAGTCATAAGGAATATGAGGAAATCAACACAGAAAAAGGATGAAAAATTAGAGAGGATAGATTCCACTTACCAAAGGGAAATACAAGAGTTAAGGGAAAACACAACAGAAGCAGAGTAAAGGGTAAAAGACCTTACCACCAGAGAATCCTATCAGCAACCTCAAAAATAGCCAAGTAGAATTCAACATATGGGAAAGACAATCAAACAAGATAATCAAAGAAGCTGAAGAAAACCTGAGAACAAGGAATGATGCTGTGAAGAGCAACAATTTTAAAATAATCGGGTTGCTGGAGCAAGACATAAGGAAAAAACAACAGCCAAGATAGTGAGGGAATTTCTGGAAGAAAACTTGCCCAATTTAATGAAGGAGAATCAGACAATCATCCAGGAAGCAGAGAGGACACCAATTAGACTAAAGCCCAAGAAGAACACACCAAGGAATATAGTAGTCAAACTTTGAGGAAAAGAAGAAAATTATAAGAGCACTTAGAGAAAAAAAGGCAGTCACCTAGAAGGATACTCAGATAAGAATTTACTCAGACTTATGAGTAGGAACCATGAGAAGAGGGCAGAATGGAATAGCATCTCCTAAATTTGAAGGAGAATAACACTAAGCCAAGAATATGCTATCCCATCAAACTCTCCATCAAAATAGTCGGAAAGGTAAGGGTTTTCCCACATCAGGAAAAATACGTCCAAACAAGACCAGTACTACAAAAATTACTTTCCAACTCACTTTAGTCAGGAGACCAACATCCACAGAACACAAACATGAGACCACCTCATAGTATAACTCTCTCTAGAAGTCAGAGAACTGAAAGCAATGCCCAAGATGTCTTTGACCCAACAGTGAAAAGAAGGCAAGAATGAATTCCCCCACACATACATAACACACTACTAAGAAGGGAGGGAGGAAAAGGTCTATCACAAAAGGTACAGCTGACAGCAAAGAATCCACTGATGGATGTAATAACCCTCAACATCAATGGTTTTAATTCTGCCATTGAGAGATAAAAGCAAGCAGACTGGATTAGGAAACAAAACCCAGCAATCTGTTGCCTCAAGAAACACATCTCAAGCTCAAAGACAAAAACAGGTTAAGGATCAAAGATTGGTGGAAAGTATATCAGGCTAATGACGATCTAAAGGCACAGGAGTTGTGATTCTAATCTCGGACAAAATTAATTTTAAAGTACAGGATGTACCAAAAGATAAGTATGGGCATCATAAAATACATAAGGGATCAGTAAACTAAGAGCCAGTGAGCAAAGCAAACATATATGTGCCCAACTAGACATCCGCAAAATTCATCGATCAAATCCTTCAAAAGATAAAAAAATAAATTACAAGATCAACAATTCTGTTAGCCCAAGTAGACTAGATAAAACAAATCCAGAGACGCTCATATGGGTATAAGAAAGAGCTTCATATCAAAGAATAATTATATATAAAAAAAAAACATCCAAGTCCTGTCCAGATCAAGTCCATAAGTCCAATATTAACCCATATGTCCAATACCACTATGAATTCCTCTTCAGACTCACACAACACAAGCAATGATGTCAAATTCAGGAAGATCACAGCTCAGCGAGTGGAAAGTCTTGTAGATCCAGTGGTGGTGGAAGTATCTCAGAGCTGGTATGGGTCTCCATATGGTTTCTCCAGCTCCAGGGCTCTGGCTACCATCAGTATGGCTCCATGTGTCTTGTCAGCAAAAAACAAAGCAGAGAGTGTGTGGGGATCTGGCCTCCAGTGAGCCACTTATATAGTATCTCCAAATGAAGTCATCAAGCTGCAAGCTGATTGACAGGCTAAATTTCACCATCTCACTCTTAATTGTCTCAAGTTGACACTAGATTATGTAATTATCACAACAATCATAGTAAAAGACTTCAATACACTGCTCGTTGAGAAGGCTAGATCAGCAGGAAAGACGCTCAACAAGAAGGTTGCAGAACTAAACCCTGGAAAAGCCTGTGGGAGGGGGCTGTTCAGGATCTTCATCTGCTGATGGAGCACAACTCAAAGTGAGGAGAAACAGTTGTGCAAAATTCTGCTAGTGACCAGAACCTGGAACTAGGAATCTAGGAAACTCGGAATTAGCCAAAAATGAAATGAGACACAAAGATCTTAAGCATTAGTGAACTGAAATGGACTAGTATTGACCATTTTGAGTCAGAAAATCATATGATTTATGATGCTGGGAATAACACAATCAAGAAGAATAGTTGTCATTCATTGTCAAAATGGACATCATGAAATAAATCTTGAAGTACAATACTGCCTGTTACAGGATTATATCCATATGCCTCAAGGAAATCCAATCAATGCAATATTATTCAAATTTATGCATCAACCACAAAAGCTAGTGATGAAGAAATGGAAAAATTCAACCAGTGCCTTCAGCCTTAAATTGATCAAACATCCAATTAAGATGCATTGACAGTTATTGGCGGTTGGAATCAAAAAGGAAGGACTATTAGTTGGAAAATATGAACTTGGCGAAACAACTGAAGCTGGAAATCACATGATAGAATTTTGAAAACCAACAACTTGCTCACAGCATATATCTTTTTTCAAAACACACAAGGTGACTCTACACACTTGGGCTTCTCCAGATGCAATACACAAAAGTCAATTCACTACATCTGTGAGAAGGAATGATGGAGAAGCTCAATATCAGTAGTTAAAACCGGGCCAGGGACTGACTGTGTAACAGGCCATCAATTGCTCATATGTCAGTTTAGGATAGAGCTGGAAAAAAAATTGAAAAAAGTCCACAAGAACCAAAATATGCCCTTGAGTCAACTCCACCTGGATTTAGAGAACAACCCAAGAATAGATTTGGTGCATTGGACACTAATGACAGCAGACCCAATGAGCTGTGAGAAGACATTAAGAACGTCATTCATGAAGAAAACAAAAGATAATTACAAGGACAAGAAAAGAAAAGATCAAAGTGGATGTCAGAAGAAACACTAAAACTTGCTTTAATTGAAGAGTAACTAAGGCACATGGAAGAAATTATGAAGTCAACAATTGAATAGAAAAAAATAAAGGACAGCTGGAGAGAACAAAGTAAAATATTATAATGACATGTGCAAAGACAGAGCTAGAAATCAAAAAGAATATGCTCAGCATATCTTAAACTGAAAGAACTCAAGAAAAATTGCAAGATTGAAAGATTCTATGGGAAAGATATTGAATGATATAGTAAACATAAGAAGGGCATCAAGAACATAATTTCTGAAGAAAGCAAAGGGTCATTGAAAAGATAGCGAAATTTCTTAGATATAACCTAGCACCTTTAAGGAATGAGTCCTGGGCCTGTGGAATCAGAACCATAGTCTTAGGAGATACAAAGCGCCAAGGTCAACTGGCATAACATAGTCTACAAAGGCATTTAATGAGTAACTACTGGGGTCTTAAAAGCTCGTGAGCAATCATCTAAGATACAACCATTGATCACTCCCTCCCTGTCCAGAGGAAATAAGAGTAATGAAAATCAAATACACTAGTCCAATGGAAAAAACTAGTCCAATGGACTAATGGGCCATGAAACATCAGTCTCTACGACTCTGAGACCAGATCTAGACACTTTCTAACCACCACTGCAAATTGTTCTGAAAGGGATCCTGTTTCAAAGTACTGCAAAGCATGGGAGAAAAACGTGAAATAAAACTCATAATCATAAAAGAGACCTTGCTTCCTAGTCACACAGATTAATGGGACTCCTCAGAATATGACCCACAGTCACCCTTCATGTCTGGAATAGAATTCATCTCTGCAACTCAAGTTTCAGTCAAACTCTAGAGAGAGCTATATGGGAAAGAAGAACACTGGTGAGGTAAAGCACACCTTGGAATAATTTACCATTTACCTCAGAGATCAAAGGCTTGGCACTTCCCCAAAGATACATTCAGAAAGGCAAGGAAGAAGGAGGAACGGAAACAGGAAACGGAGTACATAGGATTAGATGAGAAGATTGTAATAAATGAGAAGAAACACATTGTGTATGAATTGGTGAATATAAACTGGTGGTCTGCTCTGTAAACTTTCACCCAGGTAATAATGAAACTATTTTAAATAATAAAAAAATTAAGTATGTGTGTTCTCACACATATAAACAATGAAACTGGGTGGAAAAATTAAATCCCATCTTCTGCCATCAACCTATAAAGATCAATTAAATCCATGCAAGCTGTTATCAATTCTGTTCCCCTCAATTTCACTTGTGTAATGACACCAGCTGCATATGCAGCACCTTTTCCTTTGACCCTTGCCCATATTAAAGGAATAGACTTGTTATTTAAAGCAATAAAAAAATGGAGTTACTAATTTCAAAGAGATACTCAGTTAAGATAATTCCTTTTATTTTCACTGAAGCATCTCTTGCTAATACACTGAACCTCTCTCAATATAAATGTGGAAAGGAGTCCAGTGAAGTATGATAAATTCCAGATCATCAAGATCCATGCCTCTTCTTATTAAATGCTAATTCCAGATTCGGCATTCTGGGAAACATCATACTGAGAAACATATACTTTTTTTGAAATAACAGAAGCCACTTATTTCTCCAAACTTGGCCTATGTTATTCTCCCCCTACCCCCAAGGATGAAGAATTAACTTCTTACTCATTTATACAATCTACTGTAATGGTTTTGAACTTTCCTGACCAAATTAAGAAATCATTTTTTCTAGGCTAAAAATAACACAGTAGTGTTTAGTTTTTCTCAAGAGAAAATAAATGTATACCCACAAAAGGGTTGTACTCTGCTTCAAGGGAATTAATTAGTGTTTGAAGAAAACAGTTTTTCTTTTTCACATACCTTTTGTCTTGCAGTGCATTCAGAAAAGGGGGACATTTTTTCTCAGGTATGCTGGGCACAGAGAAGAACAACATTACATCATAGAGGAATTTTTATGTATTTACCTTATAGATTTCTCAAGATATCAATTGTAATTTGAACTCTCTCATATCAATTTAAATTACAGTTAAAACCCCACTCACTCAAAAATATCAATAATGAAACTTTGAAGATATCCTTCAGCCACTCCTAACAAGTATAACACGGCCTCTTTAAAGCAATTACCGTAAGTCCCAGAGATATTAACATTTATAAAACTACAAAGAGCCCACTGCCATTAAGTCAATGCTGACTCTGGGGTATTCTAGGACAGAGTAAAACTGTCCTGTGGAGTTTCTGGGTCTGTAACTCTTCACAAAAGCAGATAACCTCCTCTTTCTCCAGAGGAGTGGCTGCGTAGAGTTGTATTTCTGACCTTGATGTTATCAACACAATCTGATACATCACCAGGGCTCACTGGTAGCCCCAGAAACAATGACCCTAAAATGGAGAGTCCATTACCGTCAAGTTAATTCTGATTTGTTGTTAGGTGCTGCATCATCCTCATGATCTTTTTTATGTTTGATCCATTTGCTGATGCTACTACATCAACTCACAATGATCCTTTTAGGGTAGTACATTTCATGTGCTGCAAACCACAAGGTAAGCAGTTCAACAACAAAAAAAAAACACCCCAAAACCCAGCCACCTGTGGGAGAAAGATGAGGCTCTCTAATTTCATAAAGAGTCACAATATCAGAAACCCACAGGGGAAATTCTAGTCTGTCCTATAGGTTCTCTATGAGGCATAATTGACTAGATGTCAGGAAACAGTAGATAAGGCTGTAAATCTTTATTGCCAAAACAGATAACGTCAAGGAAGCAGAGATTTATCTACAGAAAATAGCACCTATAGCAATTGATTTTAAATTGCTTAGTGTTCTTTCACACTTTGCAAGAGAAATTTCGAAGGCCAATAGAATATGTTCGTCAGTCCTCACAACAAATACCAGGGCAAGTTCCATACCTGCCTACCTGAGATGAAGCTGATGGTGGGATTGCTGCCCTCAATCTGAGTCATAGAGACCCTATACACAACAGAAGGAAACACTGCCTGGTCCTGTACCATCTTCCCAATGGTACCTATGCTAGAGCCCATCATTACACCCACTGTGTCAATCCATCTCATGGAGAACTTTTCTCCTTTTTTGCTGCTCATTTATTTTACGAAACACAATGTCCTTCTTCAGGAGATGGTCTCTCCTGACAGCATGTCCAAAGTAGGTAAAACCGAACCTCTCTATCCTTGCCTGGAAGGAGCACTCTCATGTTCCAAAACAGATTTCTTTGTTATGTTAGACAGGATTCTCTAAAGAAAAAAAACCTAAATACAAATAATTATATATATATTTAGATGGATCGATATATAACAAAAGAAATAAGCAGTTAATTAAATTATAAAGCAGTACAAATGGCTCAATGCAATTCACTCCCATGAGACAGTTGTGAGACACTGACAGTCCTTCAAGTCTTGCGGGCCACTGGGGAGTCCTCTGTAGAGCAATTCAGGCTATCCGGGCACAGGCAGCAAACAAGGCAGGTCACCAACAGTCAGCCAGATGACAGGGTCTGACAGTCCCCAGCTCAAGAGATGTAAATTCCAATAGTGTGGTGAAGCAGGTCTTGAACAGTCCCCAGCTCAAGAGATGTAAATTCCAATAGTGTGGTGAAGCAGGTCTTGAAGGAACCTCAAATTACAGCGACACAGTCCACAGGTTAGGTGTCCCACAGGTAGTGTAGCTTGCAAATTGAGGCACAGAACAAGCCAGGCAGCCGCATACTGGTCCGATGATCAAAGAACAAGAGACAAGAAAGGTGAGGCACGCCGAGCCATTTATCTCTCCATCCTTCAATTCATTCCACATATGTTTATCGGCCAGGCTGGCACAGTAAACGTTAACTATCTCATTTGCCCTTTTTACAATCCATGGTACTTTCAATATTCTTCCTCAGTACAACAATTCAAACACATTGATTCTACTTTGGTCTTCCTTATTCAATGCCCAATTTTCACATGCATATGAGGCCATTGAAAATACTATGGGTCGGGTCAGGGTGCACCCTAGACCTCAAAATAACACTTTGTTTTTCAAAACTTTGAAAGGTCTTTTTCAGGAGATTTACTTAATGTATCTTTTGATCTCTTAACAAATTGTTGCTTCCATGAACATTAATTGTGAAGCCAAGCAAGATAAAAGCTTTGATAACTTCAGTCTTTTTTCTGTTTATCATGTTACCTATTGGTCCAGTTGTGAAGATTTTGATCTTTACATTGAGGATTTTTTAAACACTTTTGTTGGCACTTCAGCCATATTTCATAAAATTCAAAAGTTCAATAATATCAAACAGAGCTGTACAATCATTACCACACTCAATTTTAGAACAATTCCTTCTTGCTTTAACCCAGTGTTATTTGTAACTATTATTTTTTTAATTGTGGCAAACATAGACACAACAAAGCATTCTCTGGTTTAATAACTTCCACATGTATAATTCTGTAACATAGATTATACTCTTCGTGTTGTACAACCATTTTGAAATCTTCAAAATCATGATACAACAATTAACATAAACTTAATGCACAAAATATATTTTTCTAGCTTACAATTTTGCTTAGTTTCAAATGGTGGACCATACGTTGAACTTGATACCATAAACATGAGGAAAATTAAAGGAAAAGAATCAAAATTTTAAAATAACTTTTAAGATAAGATAATAGGCATTATTTTAGAAATGAGAGTTTTGTCTAAATAAAAATACATATTTAGTTAATAAAGAAGAAAGACGTATTATTATTTCAACTAATATAACACTGAATATTGGATCTTTTAATTTATGGATAGTTCTGTTTTTAGGCTTTTTATTTTATTCTACAGACCTCGAGGTGCTCGCATGATAAGGTACCCCATAAATTATATTGCATAACTTCATACTGCTTAGCCATGCATCATAAATGCTAAACTTTTCTTTTCTTTTGGCATTGAACAAAAAAAAAGTCTTAGAAACATAAAGGAAACCGGTCAGGATAAGCTGACATGACTATTTATTTCACTTTAAAGCGTTGCCTTGGATCAGGAAAATGTGTCAGATTTATTGTTCCAAACATCACTAACTGTCCTAGCTTTGGGCAAGAGTTTTCTAAAAAAAAAAAAAAAGGATATTGAAATACACTTAATTGTTTCATGAGATTTTCGGTGTCTAACCAATGATAATTTTTTGAATTGTTTCAAAATGAAGCTTTTTACTCATACCTTCATTCTCATGAACTGTTCTTGGACACAGAAAATTGAAACTCACATAAAATAGCATATGTACAATATTAACTTGTCAAGAACCAGATTTTTAATTGAATATCCAAGAATATCCAAGTCTCTTGAAACAATATCACATTGTTTATGCTTTAACCATATGTGAAATTGCATTGCTTTCCACAGGTGAATTAATTGTTGAATACCCATAGTATTGCAAGCAGATTTTTTTTAATGTTACTTTTTTACTAACCTCTGGAGAGTGCTATTGAAGGAGACTGGTGGTAGCATATATCTTGACATTATTTTTGTGTTTTAATATGCATTACTACTTAAACTCAAGCTTCCTTAAGAGAACCTCCCATATTAAAAATAAGAATTAGAAATGAAAAATAGATATAAACAGTATTTTAAATTACCCTTAGAAAAAGATACATTTGGTTATAAAGGAATAAAATATCTGAGGGGGAAAAATGGGCTGAAGGATAGTAAAGAATTCACTACATGGCAATTAATGCCTTAGCCTCTGCAAGAATGGTGCTACACATTAATGGCAGAACTAAAGAGAGTAGCCATGAAATTTTCATATACACTTTCAATTACTTGCTTGGGAAACCAAAGTATTGCTTGTAGTGGGTTATGATTTCATAGTTTAGCTAGTATATTAATAAAACATTATGCGTGTTTTGGTTGTTATTAATTTAATTTGCATGTATATGTATGTACCTATATAATATGACAAGTTCTTGATTGTTGTTATATTACATATATACAAAATAATAAACGTGTCAGGACACCAGTTTAATTATTTCATGGTTTCTTTTGTTTCTTTATTGCTTTCTATGTTGTTCAATAAATAAAATGTTACCAAGTAAAAGAATGCTGCTTGTCCTAAGGAACCAGGACTTGAATTTTACCATAACCATAAATGAAGAGTATCCATAGAAAATGAGAGAACTTTGACACACAATTCATTTGTATCAGAGACATACTTTTTAAAGAGATGGGGGAAAAGTCTCTGTGAGAAATATTCATTGAGAAAGATGAGCAATGGAGTTCAATTTATGAAAAATAAAACTGTAACAAGCAATGATTGTTGTGTCAAATCTTATTATCTATAGCCTGATGAAAAAGATTTCACATATTTGGGAACCAGGAAATGAGAATTTTAAAATAATTTGCAGGTGGTGTAATGATACTATAGTACAAAACATAAAGAATATTTGAAATTACAAAAATTATTCAGGGAATATGAATGGTGAGAGCCAAGGGAAAAGAATTCTAGTACACTTGAGAAATGCTGAATTTGGGAAATATAAGGGAATGATCAGACAATAGAACTACTCTCACCAAAGGCTTGAGGTCCCCATAACAATGAATGATCTTGTTGCCCCTGGTTACTCTGTCTTCAGTGTGGAATCCAATCAGTTAACTTTGCAGTTGGACAACACAGAAGGGTTCCCAGGACATGCAGTTCACTAATAGATAATGCTGCTACTCGTATATTGGTGTTTGATGATAATCTCTTTCAAGTATCAAAGTGAAGCCAGATTACATAAACATTCAAGTTGGAGATGATAAGAATTTACAAGAATCATAATATGTTTTCATATTTTACAAATGAAATGCCATTATTCATTTCTCAGTTAATATTCTCAGCAGTGATTGCATAGGTCTGCGTACCATTATCTTTCTCCCTCATGAGATTCTCATTCAAAATGTCCATCATGGAAAATTAAGATAACTTGGTTACAGTGCCTATGGATTAGAAATATAATTCTTAATAATTGTATTGCATTATGAATACTTTCACATTTCTTTTGAAACATAATAACATCAATAAGGATCAGAAGTATGCATTTTCCTCTCATTCTACATTTTTTCCTGTGTTAGTCTGGGTAGACTAGAGAAACAAATCCAGAGACACTCATATGTGGAAGAGAGAGCTTTATATCAAAGAGCAATTGTATATTAAGAAAATATTCCAGCCTAACCCAGATCAAGTGCATAAGTCCAATATTACCCCATATGTCAAGACTGATCAATAAATTCCTCTTTAGACTCATGCAGCCATGCACCATGCTGAATGCTGAAAGATCACAGGACAGTGGGTGGAAGGTCTTGTGGATCCAGTGGTGTTGGAAGCATCTCAGCACTGATGTGGGTCTCCATCTAGTTCCTCCAGTTACAGAGCTCTGGCTGCATCAATGTAGCTCCATGTGGCTTGTCAGCATGAAGACGAAGCAGAGTTTTCCACTTCCAGGGAGGAAGACAGGAGGTCCCAGAATCCTCAAGAAAAGGCCATGCCCGCACAGAGGCCTGATTGACTATGGCCTGATTGACAGGCCAGACCCTACCCCTTCTCAAGTTGACAGGAGATTATGTAACTGCCACATTTCCCACACATATTATTTAATTAAATATGAATGTATACCTGAATTTGTGATTACTACCCTCACTAACTTCAATGGCAATATTACTATAATCTACAATGGTCTCATATTATACTGTCCTACTAGAAATTTATTGTCCTATAAATCACCTGAATTTCCTTGGAACTTCTTTTTGAACTTCTGAAAAATTCTAGTAACCATACTTCTATGTAAGCATAGTGGTTAAACTTTAACCAGTGGTTCTCAACCTTCCTAATGCCGCAACCCTTTAATATACTTCCCCTAGTTGTGGTGACCCCCCAACCATAAAATTATTTTCCTTGCTACTTTATAACTGTAATTTTGCTACTGTTAGGGATCGTTCGACCACTGTGAAAGGGTCGTTTGACCCCCAAAGGGGTCACAACCCACAAGTTGAGAACCACTGGGTTAAAGGAACAGATTCTGAGAGATTGGGACCTGGTTTGGAATCCCAATGTTACATTCTAGCTCTGTGATTTACCTAGATGTGTTTCATTAAATTCTTAAAAGAGCTTTATTTTTTCTCAACTGTAAAATGTGGGATAATAATATTCACTTATGTTTATGTTAGTTATTGAATGAGATATTAAGAGGACTTCAAAAATTCCTGGGACAAAGAGACACAGCCACCAACTCTTGCATCTTGATTAAATGCTGTAGTGAATTCACAAAAGAAGCAGTAGTCCCTGGGAGAAAATTTCATTATCTTTTAACTCCATTTTCCCATGAATTTTTGCAACTCTCTTGCATATGTAATATTTAACAAGTTTTCCATAAACAATAGATTTCATCAAGTTTTTTACATGTCTTTTTTAGTTTCAATTGTCTATACTTTCTAGTTTTCAGAACACATATTCTGCACCTATTTAATTAGTTTTATGTCTAAGTGCTATATCTTTTGGAACTATCATAAATGATACTTTATTTTTGATGTGAGATGGAACTTGGCTCAAAGCAGAGAGTACCAGAAAGATGTTTATTGAGGTTTATTGACTATGCAAAGGCATTCAATTGCATGGACCATAGCAAACTATGAATAGCCTTGAGAAGAATGGGAATTCCAGAACACTTCATTGTGCTCATGCAAAACCTGTAGATGAATTAAGAGGCAGTTGTGTGAATGGAACAAGGGAGTACTGCATGGTGTAAAATCAGAAAAGGCAGGAAGTGGAGTTCCATCCTCTCACTATACTTATTTGTTCTGCATGCTGAACAGTTAATCAGAGAATCTGGAATATACGGAAAAAAATGTGACATCAGGATTGGAGGGCTGTTTATTAACAACTGGTGATATGCAGATGACAGACCTTGCTTACTGAAAGTGAAGAGGAATTGGGGCACTTGCTGATGAAAATCAAGGATTTCAGCCTTCAGTGTGGATTACAGCTCAATGTAAAGAGAACCAAAATCCTCACTAATGGACCAGTAGGTAACATCAGGATCAATGGAGAAAAGATTAAGCTGTCGAGGATTTCACCTTGTTTAGATCCATAATCAATGTTCATGGAAGCATCAATCAAAGGATACATTACACTGAATAGATCTGCTACAAAGACCTTTTCAAAGTGTTGAAAAGCAAGAATGTTACTTTGAGGACTAAATTTAGCCTGATCCAAGCATGCTATTTTCAATTGCCTCATATACATGTGAAAGTTGGGCATTGAATAAGAAAGACCAAAGAATAATTGAGACATTTGGATTATGGTGCTGCTCAAGAATATCGAAAGTATCACAGACTGCCAAAAGAACCAACAAATCTGTCTCGGAAAAGTACATCTGAATTTTGACTTAGAAGCAAGGATAATGAGATTAAGCCTCAGCTACCTTGGAGATGTTGTCAGGAGAGACCAGTCCCTGGAGAAGGACATCATGCTTGGTAGAGGGGCAGTGAACAAGAGGGAGACTTGACACAGTGGCTGCAACAATGGTCTCAAACATAAAAACAATAGAGGATGGTGTAGGACTGAGTAACGTTTCATTCTGTTGTTCATAGACAGGGTCCTTATGAGTTGGAACCAACTGTACAGCACATAAGAGCAACATCATTTACTTTGATTTTCAATTTTTTATTATTATTGAAAATACATATAGCAAACACTAGTTCAACAGTTTTACATGTACAATATGACACTTGATTTCTTTCTTCAAGTTGTACAACCGTTCTTTGTGTTGTTCTTCCCTATTAACATAAATACACTGCTTCCTGCGTTTCTGATATCCTCTATTGAAGTACTGTTATCAATTTGATCCCCCGTTGATATTTCTTAAAAGAGCATGATCTCTCAAGCACTCATGCTTCATTAGTTCAGCTACGCTACTGTTCCGTGTGGATTGGATTCCAGGGGATATTTTTGGTTCAAAGTTTAAAGGTAATCTCAGGGCAACTATTTTACATTTTTTAATTCTCTATGACATTTTCTGCCCTTGATCATGAATTGTCTATAGAATGTTTGATCAAAATATTCATTAATTGTTGCTGGACAGAATCCAATTCTTCTACTCTAAATGACGGCCTTCATTCTTGGAAATGATTATCATGCATCCCTTTTCCTCCTCTTATTCTTTCTTTTAATAAAAAGTCAAAATTAATGTACTCAGTGATTCCATCAAGGCGAAGCTAGATTAAGGATTTTAAAATTGCTTTCAATACCATAGTGAATGATGGGGGGAGTGCGGAGTGGAGACCCAAAGCCCATTAGTAGGCCACTCGAGATCCCCTTGCAGAGGGGTCGGGGGAGGAGATGAGCCAGTCAGGGTGCGATGTAACAATGATGAAAAACACAACTTTCCTCTGGTTCCTAAATGTTTCCTCCTTGCTCCCACTACCATGACTCGAATTCGACCTTGCAAATCTGGCTAGACCAGAGGATGTACACTGGTACCGGTGGGAGCTGAAAACCCAGGGAATCCAGGGCGGATGAGTCCTACCGGACCAGTGGTTTGAGTGGCGAAGCAGGGAGGGTAGAGGGAGAGTGGGTGGGAAAGAGGGAACCGATTACAGGGAGCTATATGTGACCTCCTCCCTGGGGGACGGACAACGGGGAAGTGGGTGAGGGGAGACGTCGGACAGGGCAAGATGTGACAAAATAACAATTTATAGACTGTCAGGGGCTCATGAGGGAGCGGGGAGCGGGGAGGGAGGGGAAAGGTGATGACCTGGTGCTGGGGGTTTAAGTGGAGAGAAGATGTTTTGAGAATGATGAGGACAATGAATGTACAAATGCGCTTTACACAGTTGATGTGTGTATGGATTGTGATAAGAGTTGTATGAGCCCCTAATAAAATGATTTTTAAAATTAAAAAATAAAATAAAATTGCTTTCAAATAACATTAAATATGATTTTAATAGTTCCCTCTCCACATACTTTTATTCTATAAATTTAGGAGTTAGGGAATCATATTAGGTAATTTACAGCAGACTAAAATCTTTAGCAAAAGAAGTAAGTAAATATTCAACCACACAAGCATTTTATTAAATATATTCTCTGCTTAGACTAAACATACTTACCTTGTATATATATATATCTTTCAAATCACTAAATCTCATATGGTTTAATCATATTTCTAAATATATTTCCAGTTTCATAATCCAAGACTGCCAATAATTATTTTCCTGATTTATTATTGGCCAGTAAACATAGGAATTACACAAAGAGAATAAAAACTATAGAGTTTTAAGACTAAGAGATGCCATAGAGATCCTACTTTCCTCCACTGAACATAGTATATTCTTATGTAGCAGTGAAGGTTTTATTAAATTTTTTATATTATCCAGTATTTTGGCAAAAATTCAAGCTATTTAATTTTAGCTCCATGTAACAATTTTCTGATATATAGAATACACAACATTGTTAAGCGTAACTTACATATGAAGCATTGGTGATCTGTTTCTTAATCAGCCCTGGCCTGGTTTTAGCTGTTGATATCGAGCTTCTCGATAGTTTCCTCACATACATGTGGTCAATTTGAGTTCTGTCTATTCCAGCTGGAGAAGTCCACGCATATAGTTACCTTGTGTGTTGTTGAAAAAAGGTATTTTCTATGACAAAGTCATTAGTCTAGCAAAATCCTGTCATGTGGTCTCCAGCTTCAGATATATCCTGAGATCACATTTTCCAACGACTCTGCCTTCATCTTTGTTTTCAGCTTTTGCATTCATGTGGCCAATAATTATCAATGAATCTTGATTGCATGTTTGATCAATTTCTGACTGAAAACATTGGTAGGATTCTTCAATTTTTTTCATCACTAGTTTTATTTGTGGCGCATTAATTTGAGTAATAGTTGTGTTGATTGGAAATCCTTGAAGGCGGATAGATATCTCAGACAGTGTTGAATCTCAAGATAGACCCTGAAATGTCCTTTTTGATGATGAATGAAAAGCCACCCTCTCGATTGTGCATTCTAAGCATAGCAAATCATTTGATTTTCTGATTCAAAATGGGCAATACCAGTCCATTTCAGCCCACTAACACCTGGATATAAGTTTCTATGCCTTCTATTTTATTCTTGACAACTTCCAATTTTCCTAGATTCATATGTCATACATTCCAAGTTCTGATTATTAGTAGATTTGTTCAGCTGTTTATTCTCACCTTGCACCATGCTCCAACATCAAATGAAGACCCAGAAAGCTCCATTTTCACTGTCTTTACTCCATTCATGTCACTACGGTCGACTCTACTCCATAAAGCAATTCCTCCTCAGTCACACTTAATTGCCTTTTGACTGAACAGACCCATGCATCCTCCAGCACTATCTCAGACAATATTCTGCTTCTATTCATTAGGCCTCAGTATCTGACCTGCTTCCATACTGGGCATAAGGTGTTCCGTGGCTACTTCCTCCAAAGTGGGCATTGGATTTCTTCTTCATAGTCTATTCTTAGTCTGGAAGCTCCCCTGGAACGTGTTCACTTTGGGTCACCCTGCTGGCCTTTGAAATACCAGTGTCACATCTTCTAGCACCACAGAAACACACATGTCACCACAGTGTGAACAAATTGACAGACAAGTTTGTCCTTTATCACAGTGACTAAAAAATTATGTTGGTTTCAGTTCTAAATGTCCACTTTAGAAGGACAGATCATGCATCCCCTGTTGTCATAATCAATCTAAATATGCATTGTTACTTAATGCATCAGAGTCAAATATTGGGTTTCTTTTCAGGATGATGATTTATTGGATAATTTTATAGGGTAGGGGGAGCACCACAGCACTTTGAACGCTGGAGATAACCAATTTAACCACCACAGCACAGGTAAATACAAAGAAGGATTATGATCAGATTTTGTAGCCCAATTCTAATGCAAGAGCAGTACAAGTGAAAGCAAGGGAAGTGATCCAATTCCAATCAGAAGATCTATACTAGATCATTGAATTGTCAGATATTTTTAGAAATAATTTTTGTGTGTTGCCAGGGAAGTCAATTCCATCTCACAGAATAAAAACTGCCCCATAAGGTTTCCTAGGCTGCAATCTTTTCAGTGGCAGATTTCTAGGTATTTTCTCCCATGTAGCCATGGAAAGACACCACCAGAGCCTGCAGGGTTAAAGAAAACAATATATCCAGGGCTTCAATGCTTTGAAGCACCACATAAGGTTCTGAAGCAAGGAGATCTATGGCTGCAGTGGTCTTGTTCGCTCTCTTGTCAATGTATAAACCACAGCAAGTAGAGCATTTCTTCATTTTGTAGACACATTGTTAAGCATGAAATCAGGAGATTTGATCAGAGAAGAAAGACATCCAGAATTCTTTCCATTAGTTAAGTCTTGTGACCTCAAATTGAAATTCATTTTTTTTCTTCTTCTTAAACTAAGTTATTGAAAGATCTCTTTTATTATTTTTTCCCTAGAGGAGAAAGATCGACCCTAGATATCAAGTATCATCCTGAAGACAGGTAATCATTTCTGAGAAAGAGATACCTTGCCAGGTTGTTAGCAGCCAATGGGCTTTTTAATGCACAAATCTAATAAAAGTCATTGGGAGTCACCCAAAATTCTGGTATAATTCAAAATATCCTTCTCAGTGGGCTGATTTTTAGTGTCACTCAAGAAGATTTGAGCCAGTTGGTGAGATTTGAATTAGATCATCAGTCAGACAATGCTGAGAAAGTATTAGGTTGACCTTAAGTAGTAAGCTTTCTTTTTAGGTCTGTTAAATGAGGCACCTTACATTTGTACATCATATCTCTTACATTCTGGACTCATTTCTTTGAAGATTTTGTTATAAAAATTACTATGAAATATCTGAAGGTATTGTTTTAACAACACAAAAACCTCCCATTCTAGATATGATATAAATAATGGGAGCTTTAGACTTTATCTGGCCTGTTATAATGCTTGGGACCTGAGATGTTGCTTTGTAGTTGACTCAGATCAATAAAGCCCAATAACTGCGGATTGATTCATAACCGTGGGAGAGAAGTCCTCTTCTTTTCACAGTAGGGACTTCAGCCTTCAGGTCAAGGGAGTGTGTTGGTTCCTTAAATTTGAAACAGGTGAGTTTGCTTTTTAAGATTTAAAAGAAATCTTTTGTTGTAAATTTTAAAAATGCAATTTATTCTTTGATTTTTTTGACAGCTACTTCTACAGATTTTGATTGTTAATCCAAGTAGAATTAAGTCCTTGATAACTTCCAATTCTTCGCTGTTTACCATGATTTTTTTTATGTTCTAGTTTTGCGAATTTTCATTTGCTTCAAGTTTATGTGTAAAAAGTCTGTCGTTATCCATGATGTTTTCCATGAATAATTTTCAGAAACTGATCACTCGGTCTTTCTTCAAATTTTATATTAATCATAAACATTTCTATCACGAGCAATCCTACTGGGATTTGAAATATCTGCAAAAACAGTGAGTTACTTTATATGGCTGTTCTAGGCAAAGTTTCTAATTCCCACCAAACAATTGTTCCCTGAATGGATCTGGCAAGAAGGTCTGGAAAGGTAATGATAGGATTCACCTGTGAGTAAATGCAAACAGGATTCCTTGGCGTGCCATCCTCCTGTGTATAAAACGGACCCTCTGAGAAGCAGGAGGGAGGATCTCATTACCAGCAAGAATCAGGAGTGGAGCACATCCTGTGGACCCAAGACACCTTCCATCCCAGCAAGTCTCCTGGATCAAGATGACAGATAAAATATCAGAGGAATAGCAGCAGCACCAGGATCCAGAGCATGGAACAGAGTTATGGACTTTTCTGATCCACGGAGCAAATAAAGCTGAGTGCTTTTATGCAGGAAGCTGGCTTTCAGAGTGGGTTGACTCTGGGCACCTAATTGGGGAAGATGAACTTGTTGACCAACAGAAGGGGAGGTGAGTGCCCGTGGTCTGAGGTTTCCTGGAATGGTGTGCCTCTAGGCTGCACTTGCTGCCCCATGGAACTTGAGCTAAATGCCTTCAGATTGAAGTTTACAGCCAAGTGGGATCCCTTTTGGGCTTTTGTTAACAGGCCTAAAAGAACTTTGGATTCTAATATCCATTGCAATGGCTACACAGAAATCATAGACAAAAATTAATGATCATAGGGTTTATTAAGAAAGGTAATAAGTTGTAATGCCAGGGAGAAATGTTCAAGGTTAAATTGTTTATTGGGACACATTACAGAGAGGAGAAAAACAGAGAACCCTAATTAAAACTATACAATACAGCAGCAGAGCTTTCAGCACTGTAGCAGCGTTGTTAGATTCCTCCAGTGGGAAATACCTCAATTCAGCTTCCAACTTCCTGTAGGGGTGCCCTAGGCATGGAGAAGAACAACCCCCTATCTTGCTATCTAACAGCGTGATATGACATAGTCACCACAGCATGAAAACCTGAAAATGGTGTTGGATTCTAAAGATGTATAGTCTCAGGAACTGACATGGGCAGTTCTACCCTATCCTATAGGGTCACTCAGTGTTGTCGGCATTGACTCAACAGCAGTGTGACCTATGAAATATGTGTGACCTGCTTCAATAAACTTGTGTAATATCAGTAATGAGAGAATTCATTTGTTTTCACTAGTGGCATTATGTTACAAGCCCTAATTGCTATAGTTTGAAGATTGAATGTAAGTCATTGAATTATAGGAAGCCTAAATAGACTTACCACCACCACCTATCATTGGCAATTTATAGAAGTATCTCCACCAGGGCAATAATTAGCGTCTAACTAATACCACTCCCTTTGAAGGGCAAATGCAAGCCCATATGCTTGGAAAGCAAAGCCCAAAGGGCATTCTTCCTCTTAAGAACAGCCACATAAAATAATTCACTGTTCTTGCAGTTATTTCATATCCAAGTAGAATTATTCATGATAGGAAAGTTCTTGATTAATATAAATTTAGAAGAAAGACCCAGTGGTCAGTTTCTGAGAATTAGCCAGTGAAAATTGCATGGATAACAACAGATCACACAGAAACCAAAGTCAAGCCTCCCTTGTGCTAGATAACCTGAGCAAGTTCGCAGGTGGCCTGTTTCTGTCTTTTTCGTTTGCCACTCAGCTTCAAAGGAGTAAGCCAACAGGAGAGAGACTACGTTTTGTACTAATTTTGTCGTCTGTCTAGTCAACTACAAGGGACCCAATCACCAAACTCTTTACCATTGGGTTGACTCCAACTCATAGCAATGCCAGAGCATTTCCAAAGCTGAATATTGACGTAACCAGCCTGCAACATCTTGCCCACTGTATCCTCAGTTCCCTTTAGAGTGTAAGGCAGGCCCTCCATAATACCCATTGAATTCAATTTCCTTTCTCAGGGTTGGCTATTCAAACAACTGGTCTTCGAGTTTCTTTCTAGCTAGGACTGTGCCTTATTGAAGTTCTTCAATTTGGGGGGATAGCATTTTTAGTGGGGAAGGAAGAACAGCCTGGCAAGAAAGCATGGTTGTTCCAATGAAATGGCAGGACTAAACTGTCACAATGCAGCAAGGACTTGTGAAAGCAGTCTGGATTCTTCTACGTTGTGTAAATACGTGTCAGTCTCATATCAGAATTCTCTGTTCACCGCGCTGTGAAACTCAGTGTGCAAAAGGAATTTCTATGTTTAATCACAAGAATTTCTGTAGACAAAATGGGTCAGAAAGCAAGAGACATAGTTAACGATTGATAGGCTGTTCAAAAACATCAGAACCCTGATTTTGAACATATTTGTCACTATTTTCAGTAAATAGTTCGTGAAAAAGCACATAAGAAAATTTAGCACAAGCTGGATTTCATATCAGATAACTCCCTCTCTGCTAGTTCTAGTACCAGAAAACTAAGCAAAAACAAAAAATCTGTAATGAACGAGTCATTTCTATGAACGCATGATGCCTCTAGAGCCAGCAGCAAGCTTTCCCATTGTTGCTAGTTACTAACAGCTGAAGATCCAATGAAATGAAACTATTTTAGTCCCAGCCTTTCAGCCTAGTTTGCCTTATGTCTAAACCAGAGAATCTAAGCAAACCGCACCTCTTGTCAGCATTCTGAAGAAAGCAGCCAAGGCCTGACTATCAGTGACTTCCTGTGCCTTTAACTTTTACCACATTAGCCAAGAATAATTAGCAATGGTCTGAAAGGAATTCGATTTTTTTTTTAAGGCAACAATTCACACTTCAGCATTTATGCAAATTCGGGTAATTTAAATGTATGAGATGATTAAGAAAGAATCTTCTCTTTAATTCCCCAAGCATGTGCATGTTCTTTTCTCCTTATGCAAATTTCCAGGATAGTCTGTTCTTTGATTCTTTTCTTAGATCACCACACTGCTTAAAATAAAACATTGTAAACATGCACAATGGAATCAAAATCTTGCCTATGGCTTCACTTGATATTACATAAACACTTGGCAAGAGAGCTTTATTTTACCTACTTTTGTGTAGTGACACGGCTGCATGGAAAATGGTGATGGAGAGAAATATAAAGGCAGATATCTAATGAAACTCTTTAGGATAATTTGTCAAGTCTGATAAATGCAGTGCCTATATCTAAACTCTTAAGTGCCTTACTGCCTTGTGCCCTTGCATCAATTAACATTTAATTTGACTTTTTAACAACCTCACTTATCACTAGTTTTTTCATGCCTGTGAAGCTAACAAATGTTAGCTTTTCAAAGTTGACAGTTTATGATTACTTATAACCAACACAATTTCAGGGTAATGCAATAAGAGATTAACGGGCCATGGGGATGATGCAGCCACAGGGCTTCCTATAAAAAGAGAGATGGACTACAATCCTGGTGAGTACCTCTTTTGAATAAATATATTTGAAAACCAGCTAAACCAATGTCAAGACGCAAAACTTCATTCTAATTATATTAACAGTGCTTCTAATTGTACTCTTCAGAAGTGAATTAAGACCCCAGTTTATGAAGTTTCTTTCCTGTAATGACATCTGGTATTGAAAATGAAATGAAAAATGTGTCAAGGAAAAGCTTGATTAAACAGCATGAAGAAAACAGTAATATAAAATTCCTATTCACAAAACAGTATCACAATTTTGTTGCAGAAGAAAGAAATCAATTTAAAATTAAACACATATACAACATAGTATTACATTTGGTGTTGATGTTTAGGAAGTGTAAAAGGCTGCAAAGTGCATGAAACTGAAGGTAACCTTTTTTTAAAATGCTATAGTGAATTAATCAAGGCCTAAGAAACATCATTTAGCTGTCTTTAAGTATACTTGGATTATTTTACATTTCAAAAGAGAGTCCCTTTCTTTGCTGATTTCCAAAATCGATCAAAATCAATTTCAAAAGCAAGTAAACACCAGTTGAACCAATGAGACCATTCAGCACTGGTTCTTAATTTTCTCAACCAGATCTTAAGCCAAAGAGCCCCGTTGGAGCAAGGGTTAAGCCTTTGGTTGTTGACAGATTATTAACACCCACCAAGTGGGATACTTGAAAAATTTATAAATTTTATTACTGACATGTGTGTTCAATTTTACCTTGTTTTCAGTCATACTCATATTTTATCAAAAAAGGCCAAGGACGTTTTTGAAATGTTTTAGAATAAAGAGGTTTTGTTTGTTTGTTTGTTTGTTTGTTTGTTTCTGGCTCTCCATGAATAAGGAAGACAGAAAAAGAACGGGTATACTTGAATGATGTTCTTGGCAAAGGATATTGAGTAGATAATGAACTGCTGGAAGAACAAACAAATCTGTATTTGAAGAAGTACAGTCAGAACGATCCTGAAAAGCAAGGATGGCCAAACTTCGTGTCGCATAATTGGGACATATTGTCAGCAGGAATCAGTCCCTGTGGAAGGATATCATGTTTAGTAAATTAGATGGTCAGCAAAAAAGAGGAGGGCCCTCAAGAGAGTTGACAAGATTGGCACAGTGGCTACAATAGGGTCAACCATAGCAAAATTACGAGGCTGACCAAGGACAGGGCCGTATGTGGTTCTGATACGGTTTTGAGTCAATGGCACCCTGTTTTGAGGTAGTCTCTGGGTGCGGAAAACAGTTAACATATTGAACTGTTAACCAAAGGTTAGAAGTTTGATTCCAACAAAAAGGTTCTTGTGAGAAAGATCTGACAATGTCCTTCTGGAGAATCCGCCACTGAAATCCTATTGTGTTAAGCTATGTTGACTAGAGAAACAAATCCAGTGACACTGATACATGTATAAGAAAGAGCTTTATATCACAGAATAATTATATGTTAAGGAAACATCCCAGCCCAGTCCAGATCAAGTCCATAAGTTCGATATTAGCCAATAAGTCTGATACTAGTCTGTAAATTCCTCTTTAGACTCATGCAGCACATGCAATAATGCCAAATGCAGGAAGATCACAGGCTGGTGAGTGAAAAGTCTTGTGGATCCAATGGCGGTGGGAGCATCTCAGCACTGGGGAAGGTCTCCACAGGGCTCCTCCAGCTCTCCAAGTGTCTCAACAGCAAGAAAGAGAAGCAGAGAGAGTGTGTGGTGTGCCTCCAGGGAGAAAGAGAGGAAGTTTCTAAAATCCCCATGAGAAAGTTATGCCCAAAAGAGGCATCATGAGGCTGTGACAGGATTGACAGGCTAGACTCCACCCCTGCACTTATTTATCAAGTTGACATGAAATCATGTAACTACCACACCTACGGAGCACAGTTCTACTCTAACACACATGGGATTGCTATGAATTGGAGTCTACTTTCAGCAGCTGCTCTAAAGTTGTGTGTCAACTGATCACAGTTATTGTCAAAATATCAAGCTACCTTACTGGGAAGACTGCTTTCTACCACCTAAGGAAAATAAAATATTGCTACTAGGATTCTAGTTCATGTATGCAGAGATTTATTCTCAATAAAATGTATTAAGCACATCTCAGCAATGAATGGGTGGCTACAACCAAGTTTGCTCAGTAACACATTTATTTTAGTCTTGTTAGGGTGCCTTCTTTAATTTAAAAATAAAGTCCAATCAACACAGTGGTTTTCAATCAGATCAACTGACCGGGTTAAATTTAAGACAGGACTATTCAGTAGGTTATGGTGAATTTTTTTGGAAATTCCTTAGGAATAATCTTGGTAGATTTTCTCAAAGGACACAAAGTAATCATGAGAGCTCACTGGAAGAGGTTTTAAGAAAATTGAAAATGGTATTGGTGAGCAATAGGCCAGGAAAGGTGTAGTAAGGAATTTTGCTGTTGATCTTGAAGAAGCCCTTTTTTTTGAAGAAGAAGAAGAAGTAGAAGAAGAAGAAGCCTTTTCATTGACTTTCACATAATACTTTTTGGTTTGAATATTTTCTTCTTTGACAATAAGTTCTGTGTTAGTCTAAGTAGACAGTCTTTGGGTCCAGTGGTGTTGTAAGCATCTCAGCACTGGCAGAAGTCTCTCTGTGGCTTCTCCAGCTTCAGAGGTCTGGTTGCATCCATGTGGCTTGTCCATCTCAGGGCACTAGGGTAGTTCCATGTGTCTTGTCAGTTGCAGTGTCTCCCAGGGAGCTGCAGTCCCCTACCTATGAAAGTTTGTAAGCCAACCACTTCATGCCTTTATCCCCCCAATTTTGGGTATCCAATTTCTATACTGCCCACTTACATCAACCCAGTGCTCTGAGAAGACAATCATATTTTTTGACGTGAAGAATCTTCATTCCAGTTGGAACCTTGTGAAATCCGCATCCATAATCAAAGTCAAATCAGGATAGGCCATCCAAAAAGTCAACAGCAATATGCACCAGTTCACAGGTTCAAAAATCTCTTCATCTGGTTGGGTTATGGTCAACTCAATGTAGGCTGCCTCTCTAAGCTTCACCAGGGTGTCCATTGGTCGCCTTGCCTTAGACCATGGTCCCATCACAAATTCTCAACAACCCTTGGCCCTTGTGCTAGGTCATGAACTTCAGACCAGTCAACCCACTCTCATCTTCTCCTCTAGTTCCAGTAGACCAGGTCCATGGGTGTCAGTTGCCAGACTCCACCCATCTCTCTATTGCTGCTTTTCTCCCACTTCCACTCAACAAGTGGATCCAGGTGGTCACTTATCAAGCATCTCAGTTTGCCCACAGGCTCCCTTTAATGTTCAGTCCCAGAGAGGAGTTTCTTCATGGTTCCAGATTTTTTCCAGATTCTGACAAAGACAACTAGAGTTCAAACTTCAAATACAAAGAGTTCCTCTTTTTTTTTTTTTTTAATCTTCAATCAGTCAATCTTGTCCCCAGGCAAGTCTCTTGGAATGCAAATGTCCTGAGTACTCCAAAGCACTGGGTGGGGCTTATTCTTTCAGAGCCTTCTCTGCTGTGTGTCCTAAACCCATCTAAGGATCCAATTTAAATGGCTGACGACAAATGGGCTTACAAACTCTCTATTTCAAACAGGAATAACCAAAGACTACAACCAAACAAAATAATCAAAGCTTTAACTTCCCATATTCTTCGTAGAAAACAACCCAGTAAACTGCATGGATATATCTGACTTCTGACTAGCCAAAGAAGAAACACTACTATGAGGCAGAAGTCAAACAAACATCTACTCTCCATTTTTATGATTTGTTTCTCTAGTACCCCACTCCCAAGGTACCATAATGTGTGTCCATGGGTGTGTTTCTCCAGTCTACCCAGACTAAGACAATAAATTCAAATGTCTTTATTCATTTCCAATTTGCCACAGGTCCCTTTATTTCCCATTACACTGATCCAATTTACATGTTTACATTCCCTGCCTGCTTGGTGCTGTAACTAACAGTTGTTGATGAGTCCGTTCTTACTCATGGAGACCCCATGATCTCGACTTCCATACATGAATTCACTAATGCAGGAAAAATATAAACTCAAAACTCGTGGTAGTATATGTGGACTTTCTCTTGAAGACATAGCTGTAAGCTCCATGAGATCAGGGACTAGTCTGATTCGCCTTGGCGTCTGTACCACTAGTGCCAACCCTAGTAGATGACATGTGTCCAGTTTCTGTCAAGTTGCCTCTGGTTTTATTCTATCAAATTGAGAGAGACCCAAGGGTCTTAGAATAGAAACAACTTTAAAATGGGCCTATAGAGAGATCAAATGAAAAGGTTACATTTTAACCGAATCACATCTGCTATAATCAACTACAATCCCCTCTGTCTAATAGCAAGATTCGCCACATCCATGGTGTATTGTTTAGGCATTGGGCTCCAATCTGCATGGTCGGCAGTTCTAAACTACCAGCAGCTCTGCTGGAGAAAGACTGAGCTTCTGCTCATGCAAACAGTTACAGAATTGGAAACCCACAGGGGCATCACTATGAGACAGCATGGATGCAATGGCAGTGAATTTGGGGATTTTTGTTTGTTTGTTTTGTACTATAGTGGGGTAAGGGGCATTCATTGGAGGCTTAATACATGTGGGGATTCTGCAAATGGATTTGGGGCTTCCACTGTCATCCATTGCCTTCTGAAAACCAAGTGTTCAAAATGTAAGCTGTAGTACTGGTAGTTTCCTACTTTGGATTTGGATTCTAATATTTACAATCCTTGAATCCCACAGACAAGTGTGCTTCTCCCTGTGGACTTAGTTGATACCTCACTTAGATGGCTGCGTGGTTGAAGATAAACCCCTAAGGCCCCAGATGCTATTCTTTCTAATAATCAGGCACTGTCTATTTTCTTCACCACTCTTTGCTTTAGCACCCATATCTTCAGTGATCTCTTTATGAGGGTTAGTATCGAGTAGGGCCATGTCACAAGAACTAATTTTTCTTAGATTGGGGTGAGAATTAAGTGTAAACCCCATAGCCATTTATAGTAATTTATATATGTCTCTGCTTCACTTTAGGGACATCATTATCATTTTATGATAGAGAACATTATAAATCATCCCCCTGGGGCATAAGGTAATTCTATGGGTTGTGTCAATAATTTAGCCAATGGAATAGAATTTAAAACTCTAGTGTCTTCTTTGCCAGAAAAGAATCAATACTACCATGACCTAAAAATATCACAGACTTGGTTTTCCATCCTCATTTTGCCAGGCGTACATACATAATATCACTATGGCCTTGTTGTTGAAGGATATCTAAAGGAGAGTTCTGATTACGGCTTTCTCCATCCCAGAGGAGCTGCATATGTAGACACACTCCTGCCCTCCCTATAAGAGAACATGCTTTGTGAAGATGTGAAGTTGCAGTGATGGCAGCAATTTTGTGATCATGGCTATAAATCTACTAGATCTAGAAAGAACCCATATAGCAGACACTTTATGTGACTAAATCATCACAAATCATCCATCTTCCTCTGGACTTGTGTTTATGTGAACAAAGAAGTCCCTAAATATAAGACACTTTTAGATGGACATTCAATTATTGTAGATGGAAGAATCCTAACTGAAACACTCATTCAATAGAGAGTGTTGGGGGGGGTTGAATGATAAAATTCATGTAAAGTGCTTAGCACAGTATCTGGTATAAATAAATACTAAAGAAAGTCAGCTAATATTACTTATTTAGTAAGCATATATGTTATTATATCTATGCAATGTGGGTTTTTTTTAATACAATCAACCTCCTTATTTTAAGTAACTAATTCCTCTCTGTTTAATTTTGATCCCATAACTGGATTGGGAGCTTCCTTCTTCTAAAAAGATCCAATTTTCCAAGTCACTATTCTTAGTATAGGAGAGAAAAATAATACAAAGTTGATCTATGCATTATACTCTGCCATGGGAAACTTCCATTGAGCTAAGTAACTACTTATATGCACCTTGGTTTTCTAGCTGCCCAGCAGGTTTGAGATTGATTAAGAAAATACACAGATCAAAGGTGAGCAAAAATAAAAGCACCTCACGGATTCAAGTCCCTGGTCCCACGAGTGTCCTAGGTATTGCTTCTCTGAGGAATTCCCTCGACTCTGTGAACTATCCATTATCATTTTCGCATGTTATTCATGATTGAGTTCCTTTCACTTGATACCATTAGAAATCTAATTATAACATGTTCTCTAACTTATAAAATCCTATTCACCATTTACTAAATGTCAACTATCAATTTAATCATTCAACATTTATCAATGTTGCATTTAGCAACATTGCAATATGCATTTAGCATATGCAATATACCAGACACCAAGTTAAGCACTACAGATACAAATGTAAGGAAGACTACTCTTTACTTGCCAGTTAACAATCTTCAGAGACACACATGTGTGTGTCAAGATGTAAATGGAATAATGGAATCAGGCGAGAAGGGATTTATTTTGACTAGGGAAAAGAAGCTATGCATTTGAATTAAGGTGTTCATGAAGAATATTGAAAGTACCACAACTGTCAAAGAACAAACAAATCTATGTTGAAAGAAACATAGCCAGAAGGCTCCTTAGAGACAAGGATGGCAAGACTTCCTTTCACGGACTTTGGACATGTTGGCAGGAGAGTCCAGCCCCTGGAGAAGAACATCTTATGCTTGCTTAGGTAGCAGGGCAGCAAAAGAAGATAAGGGCTTCCATGAGCAGAATTAACACGGTGGCTGAAGCACTAGGCGGGAACACAGGAGAAATTGTAGGAATGGAAAAGGGCCAGGCAGGCGGTGTTTCATTCTCTTGTGCAAAGGGTCGGTATGAGTCAGAACTGACTTGATACCAACAGGAAGGGAGTCAATACAGGGGCTAAAGAATAATTCTCCACAAGAGATGACACATGAGAGTATGTTCGCCCGGGTTCTCTAGAGAAACAAACCAGTGACACCCATCTATTTACAAGAAAGAACTTTATAGCAAGATGTTTTCAAATCAAGAAAGCGTCCCAGTTCAGTACAACTCAAGTCTATAGCAGACGCTAGCGGGAGCCCTCTTTCTACTCCCGTAGCTGCAGGATGATGACACAGAATGGTGAAGAGGAAAATACTGGCCATAGACCAGTGGGGGCAGAGTCACATGGATCCAAGGTTGGTGGAAACATGGCAGGACTGACAGCTCTTGGGCCCAGGGAGCCCACATGGGACCACTTGTGGAGGCAGATACAGAGTCCTAGCAAAAGGAAGGTAATGGATAATAGAGAAGTTCCCAATTTGTCTCATTCTTCTACAAAAGGCCACACCTACAAGGAGATGTCATCAGATTACCATTTGGTTGGCAGATTGGACCCTGCCTCGAGCACCACACAGGTAGTAGCAAGTTGACTTAAAATCTAACTACCACAGAGAGGAATCTAAAAGGACTGATAGGGTTTATGCATGGTGGCTGGCAGAGTTAATCAGGAAAATAACTGGATCAGCTATATGTAAAAGCACCCAAACTTAGTGATGACTGAATGTGGGGCTGAAGCAAACATTTTATAACTTTGGTTGTCTCTTAGACTCATTACTAAGTTGGAAACTATAGAAAGAGATATCATTTGTGAGAAGAAGAAAAAAAACAGAAAAATTATGGACACATTGAGTTTCAAGTACCCTTGAGAAATTCAAGTGGAGATAGTAGGAACATTGATATATAGGCTTGAAATTTTCCAAAAGCATAACTTGGCCTAGAAATTGCTATTGCAGGGTTTTCGACATATACCTGGCAGGCAGGCGAAGCAGTGAAAGTCCACGCACTCTGCGAAGAGAATGTGGAGGGGGAAAGCAGCCCAAGAATGAAACCCTAGGGGCGCCGTCAGGCCCTGAAAACCAAGAAAGGAGCATTTCAAGAGGACAGTGGTCAATAATTCATAGCTATAGAGAGAATAAAATAACATTAGTACTGAGATATGTCCTTCGGATGTAGCAACAACCTTGACAACAGCAGGTTCAGATTTTGAAATACAATTTTATGGATTGAAGAATGAATTAGAGGTGTACAAGTGTGGACAGGAACCATAAATTACTGTACTCTTTTGAGATGCTTAGTTATAGAGCGAGAAGAAAGATCCGGTGGTACCTAAAGTCATTGTTGGCTTCTTGAATATGGAGAGAGAGACACTTCAGCATATTTATAAGGGGGGAGAAAGATCCAATGATAAAATAAAGAATCAGTGGAAGAAACAAGGCCAGAATACTAAGGAAGCATATTATGGCCACAGGAATAGCATCTGACTGTCATCCTATGATGCCAGGGATGATGCCAACTACACGCTCCTGGGTTAGGGTAGGGGTTGAACCAAACCTGTCAGTTGAAGCAGAGACAGCTAGGGGCACAGGCTGGTGGCTGCAGAGGTCTGAAGTTGACATAGTGAATCCACGGTTCCTGGGATCAGTAGGCAGCATGACAGAAAATTGAGGTACAAGATGCAAGATCCAGCTACTGCAGAAGGTGAAGGACAACTCTCCTAGATATCTATCCGTCATACAAAAAGGCTTATAATGTCATGGGGGTGCCATCAGACTGCTACACATTTGACAGGCTGGGCTCCACCCCTACCCTTACCCAGGAGGGTCTAGTTGGCATCATCCCTAGCATCATAGGATGAGAGTCAGACCTTTAAAAAGTATAAGACCTCACCAGTGTACAATTATGGGTGGTATAAAGATTCAGGATGCACCCTGGAGAGTGGATATATGAAGTGACTTGAAGGAAATACGTTTTAAATCTTGGAGAACTAGGAAGTTCTGTTGCTAAGGGGTTGGAAGTATGTAGTAGTAGTGAAGCAATAGTAGGAAGTGGCATGTAGATGTGGTAATGTTTAGATCATAAGCAATGGGGCAGAATAGGCAGGCAAGGATGGTGGTGATGCAATCAGAGGACAGATTTAAGGCAAAGTGAGTTTACTTGACCTGAAATTTCAGAAAAGCACATGCTTGATGAACACCCACAGAATTCATGAGGCTTGTAATCATTTGACTCTAATTGATTGTCTAAAATCTTTGTTTAAAATTGAAAAAAATTGAGAAATTTTCTTGGCGTCCCTCTGGATGAAATTCACAAGAAGCTTATCATATCCAAGAATCAACCTCAAGTTGTTTTAGGTTTGACTGGGGATAGCTTTTAAGCCTGAAAGGAGCAAGCTGATAGAAAGTCAGGGAGCTCCTTACTCTGGCACCCGCAAGAAATCCAAACCAAACAAGTCACAGCTCAAATATAGCTACCCCATTCTAGTCCCTTCCCAATCACCTCTAAATCAGTATTTTGTCCCTACCAGCTCAAACCATTTCTAGCCAGTCTCAGAAGGCCATCTTATTCTGGGGCAAAAGATTCATGACGTAAATCAAAAGCCTGTTTTACATCCTTTATGTGTAGTGGCATCATCCGTCTCAAAATCCTCCTGAATTTCATGTGAAGTCCAGCCTGTTTCTGTAGTGAAGTTTCAACACCCAGCAAAAAGAAATGTTTATCAGCATTACTCCTTACTTAACACGTTAAAGTACCCCCTTTCTTCAGAGTAAAGACCACTGATTCAGATGATTGGATGCTTGCTTACCCTAACTGAGATCATCTGAGAGCCCAGAGAATGTGAACAGCGATGGAAGCTATCCCTCTCATGAAGAGTCTCAAGGATTAATAATTTGATCTCATGTATCTCAAAAAATAAAACAAAACCCCAAACCTCACTGCTATCAAGCCAATAGCAACCCTATAGGAGAGAGGAGAACTGCTGCTGTGGATTTCGGGTCCCCGATAATTCATGAACGTAAATACATTATTTATTGAAATTTCCCAAAGCTACAAACCAAAGTGGCCTTCTCTTGTGGTATTAGTTTTGATCTAAAGCCTTAAAAACACCCAGTGAATGGGTTCTGTATATCCTAGGCGCTCAGAGTTCATGATATAGCTCAAATCATGCAATAAAAACAGCCAAGTACAAAATAAAGACCACTTTAAAAAGATCAATTTCTTGCATGTAGCTTTTATTCCCCTCATGGAATTACTAAACAGAAGGCTTAGTTGAAGATCCTGAAAGTTCATTCATTTTCCGTAAGAGCTATGAGAATGCTCATGAAACTCATTTTGAATGGGAACCCACCCATATGTTTTATGCTGTTTTTCAGGCAGTTAGTCTAATTAAGCCTCCTAGGCAGGTTAAAGTCCCCCTGTGGAAACTAAATTGGGTTTAAATACAGAATTATCTCAAAATCAATAAGCTTTTGATTGATGCTCTAGCTAATTTTGACAATTGAAGTGGCTTCCTGCTTCTCTTCATTTTAGGAAGATGAATAATTATAGAAATGACCTCATTAACTCTTTGATATCAGTCACTGGAATTTATAGACGTTATTATGCCTAAACTCCAGAGCCAGAGAGAAAAACAATCAGTCTAGTAGGCATATTTGCTTCAAATTTTTAAGCCTAATTCCACTTCACTGTCACAGGCACAGGCACTGCCAGATGTAGTACGTTTTGTAAATCCAATAATACAAGAGACCCAAACCAAACAAGCATCTCAATTCAAATGAACAAGATCCTCATTAGTACGCGAACCCCCTACATCTCAATAGTTTAATTTTTAATCTGTTGGACAATAGATTTCATCCTCTGTGCCCTCAGAGAACCTCAGTCAAGGTAAGCAAGTGTTCAATCACCTTAATGGATGGCATTTGCTCGGAAGAAAAGGCATCATGAGAGGCACCAAAAAGAAAAATACTAGAATACTAACTCGAGGTCTCTGCACATTTCATATAATATTTGGCTTTGTCTCCTCAAGCTTCCCTTTGAAATTTTCTATTCATCTCTTTGACTTCCTCAATTTTGAAACCGTTTGCTTTAGTTACTCGGTGATTAAGAACAAGATTCAGAGGCTCTTCTGATATCCCTTTTGATCTTTTCTCTATTTCCTGTCCTTTTAATGGTCTTTTGCTGTCTTCATGAATGATGGTCTTGATGTCGCCCATATCTCATCAGATTTCCTGCCATTAGTGTTCAGTACATCAAATCTGTTCTTGAGATGTTTCAAAAATCAGGTGGGATAGACTCAAAGTTGTATTTTGGCTCTTGTGGACTTGTTTTCATTTCCATCAGCTGTAACCTGAATTTATATATGAGCAATTGATGAGTAGAATTAGAGTTGGAGTAAGGCACAACTTGAGTCCAGTGTGTGACGCATGGCACACTCTTTTCCTTGCGGTCATCTTTAGGGTCTACCTCAGTAGAGGGGGTGTGAATCCAGCCACATTCTTGATTTCCCCGGAGGATCCCTAACACTTGACTCAAGAGTGTGACAATGAACCTCTGCTGGTGTAGTGGCTGCAGTGGTTGCAGTTTGAAACCATCAACAGCTCTGAGAGAGAAAGACAGGGGTTTCGACTCCTATACAGAGTTCCACTCTTGGAAACTCACCGAGGCAGTTCTACCCTGTCCTATACACCACTATGAGTTGGCTTTGACTCAATATCAGTAAGTTTGAGTGAGCAGCTGTGACTTAAGACACCATCCTTCATTTTATTTGGGAGTAGGGTTTGCTAAAGGACAATCATGCCTCCATCAAAGCTATTCCTCAGTGTATAAGAGCGAGCTGGGACAGAGAGAAAAGGTCAGGGATCATTGGAAGAGTATGTCCAAGATCTCTCTTGGAAGTGGAGGAAGCCACCAAGCCCTGATGCACCAGAGACTGGCACAGTGGCTTAGAGGAGCATGGCTTAGACCATGCGATACCTTCTCCTCATCTGGCCCGAGATTGTGGCATTGTGAGACAAAGCCACAGGCAGGCTGGCTTCCTGGCCCATGGAGGCAAAGGCCAAGGGACCACAAGGCAGATTTGGCTGCTGGCTGGGGATACCAATGACTGTACCCTTACTGTTGGCTGAACCTGACTTAGGATAACCAAATAACTTCACTTAAAAGCCCCTTTAACCCTAAATATTGTCTGTGAGTTATGTATGGTCATTTTATGAATTATTGAACCAGCCTAGATGTAGAATGGCATGGGAGAAATGATTTGGGTCAGAATAGGTAAAGATGGATGAACCATGGAAGTTTGTCTGATCCCAGATTCGTGGCAATTGGGAAGTTAGAGGAGGTCAGATATGTACACCTCCATTGCTATTATTGCAACTGCAATAATAAACTTTCCACCGAATTCATTTTGCTTCAAAATATAATCAATGCTTATAGAAGAAACAGTTAAAATTAAATAATATGCTACACAGAGCGAATCTTCTGCAAAAAGCCTTTTGAAAATCTTCCAAAGCAGAAAAAGTCCCTTTGAGAACGGAAGTGCATCTGAGTTATTTCATAGTCTTTTCAATCACTTCATATGCATGCAAAAGCTCGACAATGAATAAAGAAGACCAAAGACAAACTGATTAATTTGAATTATAGTGTGGTTGCAGAATATTAGATACATCACAGATTTCCAGGAGAATGAACAAATCAGTCATGGAAGAAATGTAGTTAGCAAGCTCCTTAGAATCAAGGGTGGGAAGCCAATGACTCACATTTTCACGTATATTCTCAAGAGGGACAAGTCTCTGGAGAAGACACCAGGCTTTGTAAAGGAGAAGGTCAGAAAAAAGTAGTACGATTCTCAACAAGATAAATCGGCAGAGTGAGGACAAGAATGGGCTCAAACAAAGCAAAGATAGTGCGAATGTTAGAGGACTCGGCAGGGTTTCATAGGGATGCTGTGAGTGGGAGGCAAGAATTGCACTTAAGAACAATGAACAATAGTTGAATTCCCACTGTAACTCTTGTGTTTGAAGACAGTTATTCTTTTTTATCTTTGGCTTACCATTAAATTATCTTATATTCACTTTGAGAATATTTGAATATATGTTGGAATGTTACATTATCAATAAAAACATATGTTACAAAGTGTTTGGTATTCTATCATATTATCTCATGTTTCCATATACATATCATATATAGGAAGGATACAGTAGTTTCAATTTTGTAGGATTACCCTCAGGGACACAGAAAAACCAAGACACCCTGAGCATATGCAATTTTCATGTTTAATTGGCTTTCTAAGCATAGTACCCTCTCAGACAAAGACAGTGGTTAGGATTCCCACATTGAAGAGAAAAAGTCTCCATGAATCCCCAGAGAATTTTCTGGAGATTTTGGAGTCATCCCAGTAGCCAAATAGCAAAACTCAAGCCACTTTCCACACTCAACCTTTGGTAGACTCGTCATCCCTGCTCCAGAGACCCTTCATGGTCCTTCTCTGTCAACGCTTACTCCTCTATTACCAGGGCCATCGACTGATTGCTACCTTCAAGAGGCATGTTCTAGGAGATTTTCCAAATCCTTCCATGAAAGATGCTGCTGAATGAAGGGAGAGGAGCCAAGAGAAGCCATCTTTGTTTTCAGTGGGGCGTATGAGCTCAGATAGAGTTCTGACCAAAGCATGTTAAACAACTGTGTTAAACTGGAATTGTTTTGTATTTCAGATTTTATTCAACTAGCTAAATGTTTTGTTTTATGCAAAGCAGAGTACCTCCAAAAACACC
>NW_022111320.1:7672384-7707507 GCF_000313985.2 Echinops telfairi | reverse complement strand
ATGTCTTATCATTCTAACAATTCTAAAGCCCCAGATAGCCTCAAATCATTTTTCCTTTTAGCCTTCTTTGGGAAAACTCTATCTTTAATACCTTTCCTGAATTAATGAAATAGTCTCCGAACTCATCTACCTTCTAGTATTTTTTTGTAAATTGTCTAGTAGATTTTTAAAGTTCTAAATCATCTTTAACTCCAACATCAGAGTCATCCTCTTCAATCATAGGTTTAATAACACAGTTCTTACTATAAATGGCTCTTTGAGTCCTTCAGGAAGAAGTTCACATTTCTTATCTTGGCATAAAAGACATTCTAAAATAAAAATCTATCCTGACATTTTTATTTCTACTTACCCTCCACCTCATACTAGCTTACCTTTCCCAATCAAAGAGTGATGAAGCACCTATTTCTTTGGATGGTTGTGAAGATCAAAGGAAATACAGGTAGTCCCCAGTGACAAATAGGTTCCAGTCCTAAGCTTTGCTAAAGTGAAATTTGTACCTAAGTCAGAATAGTCAGGTCCAGTCGATATCTATCATCAGTTAGTCAAACGTTGTTTTGGTATATATTACATGTCATTTTTATATGTATAACATTTAAAGAAACACAGATACACTAAAACCACTAATACAGTCATACAGTAACAATAAGAAGGCTGGGATGTGAGCCCAGAGTACTGCTCATATGGTATTACAAACCATTGCATGTACCCAGACTTTTCAACATATCAGGGTTGACAGGGATGGGTTCATAACTACAGGCAGGACCCAAGTTGAATGTTCCTAACTTATGATCTGTCTATAAGGCATTTTTAAACCTGGCATGGAAAAGGGGTTCAACTAGTGTTAGGCACTGTTCTATTCACTATTACTCTCACAAGTCTCTGGACTTTCTGAAAACTGCTTTTTCTTTGCCTCATTTGATTTCCCTGGAATAGCCATTCGCAGTGAATTTCCAGCAAATGAAACCCACCAAGCTTTAAATTTAATTCAAATGCCTCCTCCTTTGTGAAGTCTTTCTCAAGATATATCCCTATAGGATTTCTTATAAATCTCCTGTATCAGTTTTCAGTGTGCCTTATATTATAGTCAGTACATCCATCCATTCATTCAATGAATATAATTCTAATGCTTGCCTTGTGGCCAGCTTTGTTGAAGGTTTTAGATATAAATCACTGAACAACAACCAAAAAATGGTTTCTGCTTTCATTAAACTCACAGTCTAGTGAGGAGAGATGGATAATAAAAAGTAAATATGTAATAAAAACAGTGTTATGAAGTGGTTAAGGTGGAAATAAGAGACCCAGTTCTATATATTTGTAATAGTTTCCTAGGACCATTGTAAGGAAGCATTACAAAGTGGAAGGCTCTATACAACAGTTTGGGAGGCCAGTCGTCTGAATTCAGGGTATTCACAGGGTCAGCCCTTCTCCAAAAGCTGTCGAGGATGAATTCTTCTGTGTCTCTTCATCTCAGGAAACCTCAGGCATGCTGCGTGTCTAGGAGGATCATGATCACATGACCACCTTTCCTTTGTCTGTCTTTTTGTGTGCGCTTCCTCTTTGATAAGGACACCACTTACATTACGGTCATTATTATTCTCATCTGACTTCATGTTAATTGACTTTAGTTTCAACTCCTTCCAAAGCCCTTTCCTTGCAAGGTCATGTTCACAGGTATCAGAAGTTTGGATTTCAACATATCTCTTGGGTGTAAGCAATTCAAAGCACAATATTCAAGCTCTCTTTCCATGTTGGGAGGTCCTTGTGTCCTGAGATCATGTCATTCTCCTTTTCTACCCCGTTTGGCATTGTATAAAATGAATGAGTATTGTGATGACCATGGGTTTCTTAGTGAAAAACATTATTTTAGACTAATATTGTTGAAGTGTCTGCTTCAAGTGCCCCCTTGGAAAAAGAAAACAGCAAAACTTACTTGACATGTAGCAGACAAGATGAAATGAAAAGTTCACAAAATACTGCTCCAGCATGGACATTGTGTACAGTAAATACGAGCTCTTAGGAGCAATTGTTGTTTTTAACAAGTGTCTCCAAAAGTCTGTTAGCAATCGACTCTTATAAGAACAGAATCTGATTAAAATAATCACTTTAAAGACTGTTTTGAAATTTTTTTTCATAGAATTTATCACTGCTCTAAGCCATCTGTGGATGTAGAAATGATCGTTTATATCAAACTAGATACTTTTATGGTGTCCATTAAAGAAGAACCTTCTACTAAGTAAATATTCAAACTTTGAAACAGATTTTAAGATAACAAGGGATCAAAACTTATTCTTTCAGAAAGAGTTATTTAAAAAATAATAGCCAACTTCAAGAGGCTCTAGACATGTTCACATAAAAAAGTAATAGAAAATCCAGCAGTTCATCTCATGGGCTATTCATTTTGGAAGAGACCTTAAAAATCTTTTGGTCCAACCTTTTATTTTATTTGCCTATGAGACCATATAGGAGAAATGACTTGCTAAATGCACCACAAAGAGTTGACAGAGCAAGCACCAAGCTTGGACTTCGAGCAACTTCTTCATAAAATAAATATATTTATATAACGAAGAAGGGGAAATAGAGCTATGTACATATATTTATAGGTTTAGTATTAAGGTAGCAGATGGGCATTGGGCCTACACTCAAGTACTCCCTCAATGCAAGAACACTTTTTCCCATTAAACTAGCATTCTATGATGCTCACCTTCCCGACCCTATCGCTGAAGACAAATGGGTACATAAGCAAATGTGGTGAAGAAAGCTGATGGTGCCTGGCTATCAAAAGATATAGCATTTGGGTCTTAAAGGCTTGAAGATAAACAAGCAGCCATCTAACTGAGAAGCAACAGGGCCCACATGGAAGAAGCACACCAGCCTGTGTGATCACGAGGTGTCGATGGGAACAGGTATCAGGCATTAAAGAACAAACAATCATATCATTGTGAATGAGAGGGAGTGCAGAGTGGAGACCCAGAGCCCATCTGTTGATAACTGGACATCCCCTTACAGAAGGGTTGTGGGGAGGAGATGAGCCAGTTAGGGTCCAGTATAGCAAAGACAAAACATACAACTTTCCTCTAGGGAATCCAGGACAGATGAACCCCTCAGGACCAGTGGTGAGAGTAGCAATACTGGGAGGGTGGAGGGAAGGTGGGATGGAAAGGGAGAACCAATTACAAGGATCTACATATAACTCCCTCCCTGGGGAACAGACAACAGAAAAGCGGGTGAAGGGAGATGTTGAAAAGTGTAAGAAATGACAAAATAATAATTTATAAATTATCAAGAGTTTGTGAGGGATAGGGGGTGGGGAAGGAGGGGGAAAAGTGAGGAGCTGATACCAGGGGCTCAAGTAGAAAGAAACTGTTTTGAGAATCATGATGGCAACAAATGTAAAAATGTGCTTGACACAATGGATGGATGGATGGATTGTGATAAGAGTTGTACGAGCCCCCAGTAAAATGATTTAAAAATAACAACAGCAGAAAGTGGGGGCTAGGGGAGAAAAAGATCTTCATTCTCTTTTAAATGGAGTCTGGGGTTTTACAAAGGAAAATTATTTAAGTGGGCCATACTCAAGACTTTTTCTGAAGCAAATGCACATACACTTTGGTAGTTTCCAACTTTTGGGTAAATAGATAACATTAAAGAGTGCCTTTCTATTGTAATCCATGTAGTTATAATATTTCTTTAGTTGGGTATTTAAAAGTTTTCTCAAATGTTATTGTGACATAGCAAACATGTGGAACTATTTTCCTGACCCGCCTGGTAAGCAGGGATGTTGCACATGCTAATCAGCTCAAACTGTTCTTTATTATGTAGCATTTCTGCAGGCTGTTTCCCCAAATGACCAGAAAAATCAGTAATAACCGACAGGGGCTTTTTGATAAATAGAATAGTCGTGAGCAGGAGAGAGAAGCAAATAGAGTTTAATAAAGACACTGAATCACAGATGAAAGGATCCAATCAAATACTGACAAAAGAAAAACATCTGAACAGGAGGGTAAGCAACAACCTGCATAAAACACCATAACCACCCTGACAGCTGAGCTTTCACACCGGCTCTGGGGAAATTCAACACCCCATTAGAGGGCCTGCAAGCCGGCTTCCTGAAAGGGAAAACTCTCCAGCCAGTGAAGACAAGTTGATGAGACACTTTCAGAATTGCTGTAGACATGACACCACAGATGTTTACTCTCTTTCCTCTTCCCAGTTGTCTGGGGGGGTTTCTACAATGAGGAAATCTGAGTTATCACAAAGGAATTCAAGCCTCACTCCCCTAGAGTGTGAGAGGAAGAAAACAAGTCCACTTCATAAAATGCTTCCTTTACAATGATTCCCTTCAGAGGAACCAAACTACCTCTTCAAAAATATTTTTCGGGGAAGGCTAATGTGCATTTGCATTTCCCAAAGTGAAAAAAAACTGTTATATGCTCACAATAATAATTACATGCTACAGAAAATTATACTGCTAACAATAATACTATTAATCATATATTCTCCACCTATTCATCGCCACCACTGAGTCTTGGCCACTATTATGACTTACTCTGTTGTCTCCCTGGCCTTGCTCTGCTACCACATTATTTACTGTTGTTATTGTGTTTTATTTTTTAATGCAAATCTGCCCTGCTTTACCAGATCCTCTTAGAAAACAAAGTGTTTCTACCCTGAATGGTGTGTCACTTCTCTTCTCTGACTCCTATCTTTTTTTATTTTTTAAGGGTTTTATTGACCTCTATTTCACATTTCATCATATTAAATAAATGAGCTGTATAATCATACCACAATCAATTGTAAAGCATTATCTTCTTTCTTGTACTTATTATTTGCCCCTTCTTTCCCCATAACTTCCACTACCATAACCCTAAGAAACTTTTAACCTATATATATTTATCTATTGTGGATTTCACATACAGAAAAACATACCCAACAAAAACAAACAACTCAACAAAATAGCAAAATAAAACAAAGATACACCTCAATCAAAAAGAAAGCAGAAACATTAAAAACTAGAATAAATATTTAAAAGTTCTGACCCCCATCCTTCTTGCCTTGCTCAGCCCTCTTCTGCCAAACTGGGTTTGCACTGTTCTTAAAACAAGGCCAACTCTATCTATCTCAGGGCATTTACCATTACTGGTCCCTCTCTTTGAAGCACATTTCCTTCCGATCTTTGTGCCTCTTTATTGTTCTCTTTATTCTCATCTTATGATCACTCTCACCTCCTCAGAAAGGCCTTTCCTTATTGCCCCATCTCTCCCTCTCCCTCTCCTTCTCCTCGTGCTAGCTTTGCCGTTTTACTCAGACTTTTCACCTCCATTGCATGTGTCACTACCTTGGATTATGTCACTCGGGTCCTTGTTCATTTGTTTGTCATGTGTTTCTCCTCACCCTTCTATCAGTACCAGTGAGTTAGTTAGTTTATTGTGCCAACCTGGCCAATAAACATATGTGGGGTTAATTGAAGGGGTTAATTGAAAGGCTCAGTGAGTCTCGCCTTTCTAGTTTTCGGGTCTCTTGCTTTCTGATGCTCAGACCAGGGTGCAGCTGCCGTAGCCAGTTCCCTGCGTCAGCTGGCAAGACTCACTTCCTGCAAGACATCCCCAAGGAAAAACCACATGGACCTACCCCGATGCAGCCCTGGGTGCTGGAGCAGCCATGTGGAGTCCCCTGCCAGCACTGAGATGCTTACACATGCACTGACTTGGCTTTCCTCCTGCAGTCGGCATCATTGCCTCTGTTTTGTGAGGTGGAGGAGGACTTGGTGGATTGGTATTGGACATATGGGTTAATGGGTTAATATTGGACTTGTGGGCTTGGGCAGCACCGGGTTGGGATGTTTTCTTGATGCACACTTAACCTTTATAAAAAAACTCTCTCTTACACATGAGTTTCGATGGATTTGTTTCTCTAAAGTACCCAGACTAACACAACCAGCCAATATGGAATGGATCTGGTTGAGACAACACAGTATCTCCAACATTCAGAATAGTGACTGACACATAATATGACACAACATAGACACTCTATCAATATTTCTGAAATATATCCGTGAAGTCCGTGAAGCCTTCTGGTAAAAGATGGAAGCATAGTTAGCTGTTGTACATCCACCTTCTTCAGCAAAGATCTGAAATAAATGGAAGAGAAGCAACAATTGGGAGTTCTGATTCTCCTTCATAGGAGAGAGGAGTGGGCAATCACTGGTGAGGAAATCTAAAGGATTGAACGTCTACAAAGAGACCAAGGAGAGCAGGGAATGCTCAGAGGGCCCCTCACCCACCAAACAACCCTTCCATGGCACAGAGGGACATTTGGTTCACCCAAATAAGAGCAAGAGAGTTGGACTGCACCATTGCTCCACGTACCCATGTCCCTGCTGGATGAATGATGACATGCCTTGGATCGAATACAGATCCACAAAGGATGTTAGCATCTCTCCACCCACCCCCCACTTCCAGGTATCAGGAATAGGGAACACATGCAGAGAGGAGGGGCCCTCCATGAGGCTGCACAGGGGAAACTAACAAAAAGGACGCTGAAATACATCAACTTCCCCATGGTCCATTACACAAGGGAGACACGCACATAGCCATCTGCTGGCAGCTATAGATTCTGTGAATTGACACTCATGCAGACGCAGCACGCAGTTCCAGTGAAGAGACTGATACTTAAACCCCTTGTGGCAAAGACATCGTGGGGCAGATGAACAGCTCGAGGTTTTCTGGAGCTCGTTGTCTTTCTTTCTTTAAGGTAGCTGTTTTGTCCTAAAAAAAGAAAATGGCTTCTTCAGTCATTAGTCCACATTTCCTGGCACCATAGAAGGCAAGTTTGGGCTGGAGACTTGACAAAAAGCATCAATCAGTTCTGGTTTATGGAGCTGGTCTTTGTCTAGGTTTTTGTTCTGTTTTGTTGTTTTCTTGCTTGTTTGTTTTGTCTCTCCTATTGTGTGTATGTTGGGGTTGAGATGAAGTTGTCTATTAGGTTCTGTTATTTTTGTGTTCTTGTTTTGTTATTGATTTGTTTGTTATCAATTCCTTCTTAGAGTCAGCTGTCACCACATGATCCAGCCACTGCCGAAGCTTCAACAACTATAACTAGTGGCAAGAATAATTATCCATTCCAATATCACCTGACCATCAAACAACAACAAACATGAAAGCAACTCTTTATCTCACAAACCACAAAGAGTCTCAGTAAGCATGAGGAACTGTTATCTACTAGAAAAGAAAAATTAGATCAGAATTAATAATCAGGAAAACAGAAAAAGAATAAATAAGGCAAAGTTTTAGTTTTTGGAAAGTATTAACACAATTAATAAACCATTGGCAAATGTAACAAAGGAAAAGAAGAAAATGCAAATATAATAAATAATAAATGGAATGCACTAGAACATAATAGAACCAACCAGAATTGAAAAGGAATTTCATGAAGGAAGTTACTCCAACAAATTTTTAGAAGTGGAGAGATTTCTAGAAACACATTACCTAAATTAACACAGGCTGGTATTTAAAATTTAATAGATCTGTACCACAACAATAAATAAAATATGTAATTAAAGAACTAACAAAAATCTAGAATTAGATAGCTTCACTGGGAATGACATCAATTCTAAACAAAATATTCCAGAATATAGGAAAGGATAGAAAACTCCTGAAATCATTTTATAAAGCAAGCATACCACTGATATCAAAAGTAGGCAAATTCATTACTAAAATAGAAAATTACAGACCAGTATCCCTTATGAGCATAGATGCAAACATTTTAAACAAAATCATAACATCATGTTTTTAATACATTGAAAAGTACATCATGATCAAATAGGAATTATAACAGGCATGCAAGATATGGTTTAATATTAGATTAATAATCAATAAAATTCCTCATATGAATAAAAGATAACAAAACAATAGTATAATAATAACAATCAATGTAGAAAAAAACATTTAATAAAATATTAATAGAAAGGAAACTCGTCTACACAACAAAGGTTATATATGCAATACCAACAGCTAGCACTTCGTTTAATGGAGAGAAACTTCCACCATGAATGGGGACCAGACAAGGATCCCCTTAACCACCACTCTTATTTAATATAGTCCTGGAAGCTTTAGTCAGAGCTGTTAGGCAACAAAAACAATCAAGAAAACCCCAAAGATTTGACAAGATAATTACATAGCAACATAGGAGGCTCCAAAGTCGACATATAAAAATAAACCAACTCCTGTATACTCAAGAAGAACACTTAGAAATGAAAATGAAGAAAAGAATACCATTTACAATAACCACTTAGAAGATGAAAGATTTAGGAATAAACCTAACTAGAAGAATAAGACTTGTATAAAGAAAACTATAAAGTATTGCTACAAGAAATTAAATGATCTATATCAATGGAAGAATGTTGCATATTCACTAATAGGAAGACTTAGTACTGTATTGTGAAAATTTCAATCCTACTAAAAGAAATGTATAAATAAAATGCAATGCCAACCAGAGACCAGCATCATCTTTCAAAGAAATGGAAAAATTGATCAATAAGTTTACATGGAAAGGAAAACGAGGATGAGTAAAGCACTCCTATAAAAGAAGAACAAGGTAAGAGGTCTCTCACTTCCTGATTTCAAAACTTATCACATAGACAAGGTAGTTAAAACAGCTTGATATTAATACATCAATAAAAATGTAGACCAAAGGAACATAATGGAGAACACAGAAGTAAAACCAAGTACCTACACACAAGGGATTTTTTTTTTCTTTTCACTACAAAGGGCTAGAATACATTGAGAAAGAGATTAGTCTCTTCCACAAATGATACAGGCAAAATTGGGTTTCTATTTGAATAAGTTGGGTTTCTATTTGCATGAAACAGGACCTAAACAACATACAAAAATGAACCTCAAGATGGACTAAAGACCTACATATAAGCCCTAGAACTATAAAGATCATCAATGAAAAAAAGAGGTATAAATTTAAGGACATATGTACACTATCAAACATAATTAAGAACATCCACACAACAAAAAACAAATTATAGGACTGGGAACTTCTGAAAATAAAACATTTGTCTATATTAAAAGCCTTCATAAAAAATAAAAATAGTGTCCACTGATTGGAAAAAAAATTGGCAATGATATATTAGATAAAATGTTAATCTCAAACATTGTAGAAAGACTAGAACACTCATATACTGTTGGTGGGATTGTAAAAGTATGTAACCACTGTCAAAATCAGTATGGAACTTCCTCAAATGAATGAAAATAGAAATACTACTACAATAAAAGGAAGAATCAAGAAAAAAAAGGTTTTCACATCAAAAGTAGCAAACTTTTATGGTTACAGAGAAGCCAAGTGAGGAGGGAGAGAAAAAGAGAGAAGAGGAAGAAAAAAGGAAACAATAAATCAGTGAACCATAATAATCATTTATTAAGTATCTATCATGAACTACAGATCCCCGGTGGCATAGTAGTTACTTGTTTGGCAGCTAACCCTGAGGTCAGCAATTCGAAATCACCAGTCTACTCCATAGGAGAAAGACCAGGCTTTCTGCTCCTGTAAAGACGTACAGTCCTGGGAACTAAACATGAGCAGTTCTGCCCTGTCCTGTAGGATCACTATGAGTAGGCATTGACTCAATGGCAGTGAGTTATCATATGCTAGCTTGTTTCATTCTTGTGTCTCTAAACCTACACATAAAAACCCTTCTAGATAAACATTACTATTCTTCTCATTATTTTATAGGGGTAGAAAAAGGGCAGAGAGGTTGAATAGTTTTTCTAAAATTGTATTTTATTTAGTAAGTGGCTGAACCAGAATTGAAATCCAAATCTATCTGATTAAAAAGCCTACTTTCCTTCCATTACACAAGACAATGTTTTGAAGTTTTAGTAATATTAAGGTTTTTTCATTTCACCAGGCACTTGCTGTGTACCAGACACTGCTAAGATTACTTGGTCGGTACAGGCTCATGTACTCCTCACAACCACCTAATGATATTCCTGCTGTTATCTTGCCTGATCTGTAAGGATGCTGAGACTCGATGCTTCTAATTTCTATACTACGCAATTAAGGTCAGTTGTTTTCTTTGTGTCCAGGCTAAAGTGAGATAGGTGATGTGACATGTGGTGTCAATGTCCTTGCAAAGATGCCACTCAATGTCCTTGAATGTCTCAATAGGCAGAGCACATATGAGCTGGGAACCACCTAGAAACCTGGTCCACCAGGCTGGGGACTAAAATAATAGATAATGTTTTTATACAGCATTTCAATTTACAAAACACTTTGACTTCAACTGCCTCAACTACTTTTTACAAAGGTTTTCATTTGATCTAATCTTGTTCTGCCAACTAAACTATTTTACCCAAAAAAAAACAACTGTTATAAATCACATGTGTATTTGCCAAATCACTGGTCCCACTAAAACCCTTTACTGTGAAGTCAATTCCAACTCACAGAGACGCAAAGGGTGATGAGAACTGCTCCCGAGGGTTCTAGGATGTGAATCTTTCCCGAAGCATGACTGCCTCATCGCCCTCCTGCAGAGCAGTCCAGCATGTTGCCAGTAGCCCTGCGTGTAAGCCCCTCCACTGCCAGTGCTCTTTCCTGGAAGCAAAATTTTATTCCCATTTTCCAGATGGAAATTGAGGATCAAGGAAGTTAATGGATAAATATGAAATCGATGTCACCAGGATTCAAAGTGAAGATGCAGGCTCCAAACAATTGATAACTAAAGTAATAACGTGTGCAAGAAAGGATGAGCCCATCAACTCCGCCAGTGCTACCTTTAGAAGTCATGATGGGTCATGTTGGCTTTTAGCTGGCATTGGATAACTTGGCTTTGGACATTTGCTTAGACTGCACACTTGATTTTTTTTTTAATGGTCTATGTCCACTTTCCATCTGACAGTCTAGAATTTTGGAAGGCATGGCCCCTATGTGATTAGCTCTCAATGAACATTATGGACTGTGGTAGTCAAACAGGCTTTCCTGTGATATGACAGACATATCACACTCATGTAGTTGCATTTTTGTTGAGGGTGGGGTATACTCCAAGTAAGCTTTCACAGGAAGGAAAGAGCATAGGAAGCTAACATGTGGAATTCTTCAGACACCATCGAGGGGTTGTGTGTGCATGTGTGTGTGGGTTCCTTACAGATCTGGCAGTGTATCATCACTATATTTTCTGTAATAATCTTAATTGTGGTAAGGATGCCAAAACTTGAGAGCTCTGGCTGTGAATCGCCTAGCATGTGGGTGAGATCTTCCAAACAGAAAGACAATAGCAGAGTGAGAATAGCCCTTGACCAAGGTAATGGTGATCAGGAGCCCACAGGTTCCACTGGTGACATAATCTACACCTGAGGTAGGAAGGAGGTCCGCATCCCTGGTGAGGGAATTCGCTCAGAGGAGCAGCCCCCGTACGGATGAAGACTGCCCATGTCGGTTCATCATCAGGCAAAGGAGGGCAGGATACGGCTACCTGAGCAATTGAAGGATAAATACTAACACTTTCCAAGAGAGTTGAAATTCCAGGAGAGAAAATGTCTTTTCTTGCTTGAATCTCTGCATACTGATTAGCAGCCCAAAGAAGCACATTTATTCAAATCTACCTCTCAAAACAAATGTCATCTTTCCCGGGGGCTGTGAAATGGCTGTGGGATCATTTTTAAGGTACACCATTTAAAAGTCCTATATCAGGAAAAGTCCTCTCTCCACCCACTTTTACATGGGATGTATTTGTAACCTGAATAGTCGCGGAACTTTGTTTCGAAAGTGATGGCGAACTAATCCCTTGGGCCTTATCCCGATATCCTGCTGTGTGCCATCTATAAATATACTGTGCCACTTACGTGATGAAACTTCCTGACAGATAAGTCTGCTTTAGAGCCAATTCACTTTGGTGTGTCAACAATCAAGCTCACTTCGAATCTAATACATGCCAGCTTTCTTTTAAGACTCCTCTGTGAGGATTTTCAGGAAGAAACTGACCGCTCCATATATGGCGTATATCGCACATATCCATAACCCTATCCTCCTTCTCTCAGAAGAGGTTTAGAATCAGAAGGTACTTAAAGAGAGCTGGCACCTCCCATCCCAAATGGTGGAAGAGAGCCAATTAGAGCTAGAACTGTGACCCTGGTAATATTAAAACAAAACGAAAGACCTAGGAGCCCAATCTTCCCAACACAATATCTGCAGGGCTGTTATTTTTTTTAGTCGTTTTATTAGGGGCTCATACAACTCTTATCACAATCCATACATACATCAATTGTGTAAAGCACATTTGTACACTCATTACCCTCATCGTTCTCAAAACATCTCTCCACTTAAGCCCCTGGCATCAGCTTCTCATTTTTTTCTACTCCCTACCCGCTGCCCTCTCCCTCATGAACCCTTGGTAATTTATAAATTATTATTTTGTCATATCTTGCCCTGTCTGACGTCTCCCACTTTTATGTTGTCCGTCCCGCAGGGTTCCCTTTTTCCAACCCACCCTCAGGGCTGTTATTTTTAAATAACATGTGAACCAGGTAAATGTAATTTCCATATATCAGATCAGACTAATTTTTCTTGGGGAAAAAGAAAAAGAAGCAGATCATCAGGTTGGAAAAAAAAAAAGTGCTATCTTCTTCGATTACTGGAAGGAAGAGTGCAAGTGATGAAAAGTCCTACCATGCCCTGACAGGACTTCACTCACAGGACTGACGCCCACCAACACCTAACACCCACCCACCTCTGCCCAAATAATTGGGTACCCAAAATACAACCCAGAGAATCCAAGGAGCATCAGCCTCGAGTTTGGAATCTACTAGAAGGTTCTGGAAGAAACAAAACCTTTGCCTCCAGGTCCACGGATGGATACATCCGGAAAGAGAGTGGCAGGGCATCATAGTCCGTAAGTCTGAAAACAGGGCTGTAGGGAAAGGAGGGAGAATGGAGACCACAGAGAAGTCAGAACAAAAAGAGCTGCCGCCTCCCTCACATACTTAAAGGGCCTGTCTTTCGAAGGTGCCCTGCCCACGGCACACCTCTATCACAGTGCAATATAGTGGGTTCTGAGGGCAGCTTGTGAGCAAGAGAGATCGGAATAGAAGGCTGGGGGCTTCCAAGTCATTTTATGGGGACTGTGTAGGTGAGAAATGAAAGGATTTTGCCCCACTGTGATTAATAAGTGGCATCAGTCTAACAGTATCGCTCTCCAGCAGAGGAAACGATTCTTGCTAGAATTTGTGCAACAGTAAGTTTGGCCATATTGGAAAAGCTCAGAAGTCAGAGAGCATGTTTCATTCGTGTGTGGGTGCTCTTTCCTCCCCGAGGTATGCAACAGACACTTAAGGGTTTGTTATTGGGTCAACGAAGGAAGAGCAACGCTTATGTCTAAGTGGTACCTATATTTTGGTGTATTTTAATAGACCATCTTCTCAATATCTTGCAAAGTATTTTCTGATTCCCCTAATTTCATACAACCACTTCCTCTTTAGAATATCCATCACATTCTGTTATCCCGGTGGTAATAATCTTGATCTACTTTGACATAGAGACATCTGTTTATTTTATTGTTATCCTCTGCCCTGCACCTGCCTCACCTAGACCCCGAAGGTGGGCACATCTTTCTTTCCCATTCTTTCTGTTGTGAATAAAACAAAGACCCCTATATTAACTTGACTTTACACTCTCAGAGGGAATGGTGGTCAGTAGTTAAATTTCTGCTTCCATGCAGTAGGCCTTAGCTCCATTCCCAGCCAATGTACCTCACCTACAGCCACCACCCATTTGTCAGTCGACGCTTGTGTGCTGCGACCACGCTAAGCAGGTGCAGAGCATCCAGTCTAAAACCAGGAAGAAAGGCCTGTCTACTCTCAAAAATAAGCCAACAAAAAAAATCTATTGATCACAAGTGTATGATCCTACTCCTCATAAACTTACCATGAGTTGGGAGCTGACTTTCACCAACGAACAACAACCGAAACCATGCATGCAAACCCGTTTTCTCCTACTTCTATTCTCACGTGAGCGCCATCCTTAAATGACATCTCAATATTAACCCACCATTTAATTTTATAAAGCACTTACTGTCCTCCTCATTATGCACCTCCTGCAATCATATCATAATGTTGTGCATTGCCCTAGTTCCAGTCACTGATAAGTAAAATCTCTTTATGGATGCACACTGTTAGTGGTTTTGGAGAAATCTATTTCCTCTGTCCGGTGCTGGAGCTGGATGGCTGTGCTTCTTTTATCTGCAAACACGATTTCCGCCTCAGATTGAGCTGAATCTAGTCTGCAGGGAACCCTGAGGATAAAGGTTGCCTCACTGACTAACTTGTTAATCCACATCGGCCCAAACACTTCTGACTTCTCATTTGTAAAATGAGATTTAAACACCATCATCACTATGTATTAAGCATCCCCTATACCCAGGGGACCTAATAAAAGAGACTGCATTCAAAGAGCTTAAACAGAAGGCCTGTGCTTGCAGGAAGAGGACATGGCGGGAGCTCTCACCCAGGGTCATTCTATTCCAAGTGCTTTACGTGTTTAAAAGTGCCAATCATCTGGGAGATCAGACTTACAATTTGTGAGAACGACCAGCAACTGAGTCCTAAGGGAGAGCTTGTATCCTGAGCAGAGAAGTACTGGGATTAGAGATTCCACAGCTAGAGCAATCTAATAACAGAGAGATAACATTAAAAGTTAGATCAGAGTATAAAAAAAGTTTTGCCCTGAGAATAAGGCTTTTTCTTTTGTAGAGCTCTGAGCAAGTTGTGTACATGAAGATAAATATTCTGAGCACTTTCTTGTATCACCTAGGAGAAGGATTCTTCAGTTTACAGTCACGCTGAGTACAATAACCATCTACTGTTTGAGTCAAGTCACGAAATTCAAGCCAAAGCGAGTCATGACTAGACTCCTGAACAGGTATATATATATATATAGACCCCTAATTGGTCTCCCTTTTGCTCCAGTGTGGCAGATCCACAATAAGCTCCCTCATGTCCAAATCGAGTTGGAGAGTGGTAGCCTCATTTAGAAAAAAATTAATTATCAAAAAGTCTCTTTGAACTAAGAATTCCTTTAAAGCCTCATTCTCTTTAACCCTTTGCACTTATCTGAGTTGGGTATTTCTTGTTTTGTCTTGCTATGGGATTAATTAATTAAACCCAAGGCTTTTGTTTTATGTAATCAATAGTAGTAGCTCAAGCACCAATTAGTTCCAATAAGAGGCATCCCTTGTAAAGTCAAAGTTTTTGTTTTGTTGGTTGTTTTTTTTTCAGTTTACAGCTTAAGAGTGTAGCAATTATTTCTATTTTCTCAGACCCATTTGTTGAATAATCATAGAATTTAGAGCTCAAGGGAACCTTGGGGTCATATAAGACCAATCAGTTTACAGAATGGAAAAAAAAAAAAGACATTTAATAGTCAACCCTGAGCCTGTGACCCCATACCTGCACCTCTTTGAAGCTCTGTCCAACTCCCAAGGGGGAAATCTTACATTTTATTTTCAACTCCATATGAAATGCAGCTTCCAAAGAAAACTATGACTAGAAGCTGTCACACAAATCATGTCTGAATGACTTGGAATGTGTTAATAAGGTTTATCTGAAAAGTTCCCACTTTTTTGTTAGGTAGTATTTCTCAGAGAACATATCCCTTTACTATGAAATACATTAAACCAGATGATCAAAAATCAGCTCCCCCAAATTGAAATTGCATCAGATCTAATTTACATAAATAATTTCCTGCTAATTACTCCTTAAATGAATCTAAACATTTCTAGTGAGGGGAGGGTAACTTAAGGTTTTCGTTAAAGGCCCCGGAAAACACATGCTCTTTCCAAAACATAGTTTCTAATGACATGTTCTTTTGTATTTTATCAAATATAATTGCAGCTGTATATAAACAAAATTTCCAAGTGCTATAGAAAGTTGATAATTTTTATTTCCTTAAATAAAACTCATAGTATATAAAGAAAACAGTTAAAAGGAGATATATTTAAGATATAGGATCTTCTATTTGGTTCATTTTAAAAAAGGCAATTTATAGATAGAAAAATAACAAGCATTATATAAATACAATGTAAACATGTTTTTAAAAATATGTACAAGTTAGCCATTTATTTGAGATAAACCTATACATTCCATGAAATCATCAGACACTTAAAATAAGCTATAAAGCCATTTTATATTATTTCAAAATAAATACATCTAATATTTAGAGTGGATGGGGACCCAGGCCATGTGCCATAAGCTATTGGGAGTTTATACCCTGTGTTTTCAAGGCACAGAACGTCCTTCATAGGCCACAGCAGAAGGAACCAATGTGCAAATCCCACTAGGTGAACTAGACTCTACCTCAAACACACCTGTAGCCCTTGGATTTAAGGCTGGCATTAAATGGTGTGTGAATAAACAGGACACAGCTATTCCAAGGGTGCAGGGCTGACAATCGGCAGACTACCATATACTTAACTACTTCAATGCATTACTTGCTTTATTGAGATATGTCTTAACCTGGTAGACCTTGTTCTGCCAATGTCATTGAATATTATTGTAAGTTTTGCCTTGCTACCAACACCCATTGTTTGTGTAAATAGTGTCCAGTCTCTTAAGAATTTCATCTGTACAAATCAATAATCTGTGCTTTGAGACTTGTAACCAGCCTATACTTACTTAATTTCCTTTTCTCAATTGTGTTTTAAATGCATCACCATTGGTTAAATAACTAACACTATGAACAGAATGATCTTGTCCTCCAGAGAAATGGTTGAAAATGTTCTCTAAAACATTTAAATAAATGTTTAAAAATGACAAAGATGACAATAAATGACATAAAATAACCAAGATGTCTCTAAGGTAAACCAGAGGTATATAAACCATAGATACACGAATGGATTTGTGGCTCACACTTACTCTTTGCCCTAAGCTAAGAACAATTAGTTCTTACAACATAGCCCTGTGTGATATGTGCCCTTATGAAGAGATCACTGACAATATGAGCGCTACAGCAAAACGGAGCGAAGGAACTAGATGGTGGCCAACTATCAGGAAGCATAGCATCTGGAGTCCTTAAGGATTCTCTTCAAACAAGCAGCCGCCTAGTGAGATAACAACTAAGCCCACATGGAAGAAGCACATCAACCTGTGTGATCTAAGCATTGTAAACAATAGAATCCAAATCCAAAGAAAAGAATGGTATCAGAACTTAAATTGTGAACACTTGGTTTGAAGAAGGCTATGAATGACAGTGGAAGTCTAAAACATAGATCAAGCCTCTCGTGAATCCTCTCTGACCTTAGACAGGGGATATTAATAGACTTGTTATCAGACAGAGAGCATGGTAAAGTCATTTATGGTACATATAGTTAGGTTAAAATGTAAAATCTCTTTTTTGACTCATTTTAAAGTTGTTTCGGTTAATTGAAAAATTTTAAAAAGGTATGGATTAAGCCTCTGGTGAATCCCATCTGACCAAAAACCAGGGAGGTGACTAGCCTTGCTACCATGCCACAATGCATTGGAATGTGGATTATCGCGGTTAAGCTAGGTTAAAATTGAACACTTCATCATTTGAGCTCTCTTTTAACCCATTTTAAAGTTGTTCTAGATATTAATGATTTCTACTTTGTTTTCCATTGAAGTTTTTCTGTTATATTTTGTTATCATTGTTGTTGTCTGTGTGGTTTCTGTACAGGAAATCCAGTATAGGTGTTTTCAGAGAGATCAATGGCTTCTCGGGGGTATGGCAGGAGAGGATGTGGGGAAATGAGTACAAGAACGGAGAAAATGTTCTGAAATTGAATGTGTTAATGCTTGTACAACTCTTCTTGATATGAGTGGATTATTGAATTGCATGACATATGGATTATGTGCCAATAAAGCTGTTTTAAAACTTTAAAAGTAGCAATCTATAAAAATACAAGTATACCACATATGTAAATGGACTCCGCTTTACATATTTATATATAGTTACAATAGTTCCCAAATGTTTTCACTTCTTCACAGCATACAATTTATCCAAACAGCCTTCAGGCTGAACTCCTTGAAGTCTTCCAGCCTTTTTACCAAAAACTTCCGAACTCACTGCCATGAATAAATTCCAACTCACGGCAACCCTTTGGAACAGGGCAGGACAACTCCTGTGGGTTTCTGAGACTGTCACTCTTTCCAAGAGTAGAGAGTCTCATCTTTCTCCCTGGGAGGAGCTGGGGGTTTCAAACTGCTAATTCGAAGCCCAACAGGTAACCTCTACGCTCCTGTGGTTGTGGTTAGGGCCACTGAGTCAGTTCCAAATCATAGCAACCCCACGGACAACGGAACTAAACACGGCCTGACCCTGTGTCGTCCTCACTAGCATTGCGATGCTTGCGTCCTGGTGTAAATCCATCTGATTAAGGATCTGCCTCCTTTTCACTGCCCTGCTACTTTGCCATGGATGATATCCTTCTCCAGGAGCTGCTCACTCCTGAAAATGCCCCCAAAGTCCTTGAGATAAAGTCTCGCCAGAGTTGCCTCGGAGGAGCATTCAGGTTTTACTTCGTCAATGACCAATCTGTTTTTATCTTTTGGCAGTCCCTGGTACTTTCAATATTCTTCAACAACCCTCTGATTCAAATGTATCGATTCTTCTTCACTCTTCCTTATTTAATATCCAACTTTCACATGCATCTGAGGCTATTGAAATGATCATGACTTCAGTCTGGCATACCTTACATCCTTGCTTTTTGAAACTTTAAATTTGATCTCTTGAATGCTGCTTTCATGAGCATTGATTGTGGATCCAAGCAAGCCAAAAATCCTTGAAAACTTAAATTTTCTCCATTTATCATGATGTCCTCTATTGGTCCAGTTGTGAGGATTTGGGTTTTCTTTACATTGAGTTGTAATCTATACAGAACTCTTGATTTTCCTTGATTTTCCATCAAGTGCTTCAAGTCCTCCTCAGTTTCAGGAGGAAAGGTTATCATCTGCATCTCGGAGGTTGTTAACAAGCCTTCTTCCCATTCTACTGTCACATTCTTTTTCATATCATCCAGTTTCTCTGGTTATTTGCTCAGCATACAGATTGAGTAAGTATGGTGAGAGGATATAATCCTGATGCACACCTTTTCTGGTTCTAAGTTATGTGCTATTCATTTGTTCTTTTGATCCATGAACAGTTTCCCATGAGCACAATGCAGTGACCTGGGATTCCTGTTACTCTCAAGGCTACACAAAAGCTAACCACTGCTCATAGGATACAGTTAGTTGTGTTCTTCACCTCACCACTCACTCTAACTGAAGCTTAGACAGTAGGCGTCATTTATACTTGAATCAGAAGTAGTCGGGTCAAATGGGTTCTTTACCTTTTGCTTGAAGATCTGGATTATAGCATTCTTCTGCACAATTATATTTCTCTTCCTTGCTTGCCCTCAGAATTATTCTCTGTGTAATCCAGGTATATTTGAGATTCCAATAGAGAAGTAATGGTTCTCATCCAGCATGTCTCCTGACTAAATCCTCAGTGAAAGACTCCATCTTTCACTAGCATCTTTGGAAGGTTAAGATTATTTCTTGCCAGTGTTTCTCTGTGGCTTTCACACTTGTCATTTGTCCTGAATCTCCTTTCTCAAAGGAGAGACTTAGAAGAGGATTAACTTCTTAAGCCATTTAATTTTGTTCAGGGAGGTGAGAGGTTTTTTATCAGGTGTGGTATCATTTTTTGAATCCTTCCAAAAGTCATCATGAGGATCAGCCACAGAAAGAAGGCAACTGGACTCTTCTAATCCTATTTGTCCCTCACAATACTTTTCTCAAAATGCAGCCAATCACATCAAACCCAAGCATTATCACTAAATTTACCAAGGCATTGTTTTCCCTGGTACTTGGCATAAATATACTATCAAACATAATGAAACAAATATAAGCAGCATAAGGCAAACAGTTTGACTAGCTGCTAGGTGCTATCGAGATTCTGGCTCATAGTGACTATGTACAAAAGCAGAAAATACTGTACAATCCCATAATTTCTATGTTTGAGCCCATTGTTGAAGCCACTGTCAATCCACCTTGTCATAGGACTTCCTCTTTTTAATTGACACTCTAGTTTACTAAGCATGAAGTCTCTCTTGCAAGGACTGTTTATCTTGATAACATATCCAAAGTACATGAAACCAAGTATCACCATTGTTGCTCCTAAGAAGCATTGTGTCTGTACATTTTTTAAGAGAAATTTGTTTGTTCTTCTGGAAATCCATAATACTTTCAGTATTCCTCATCAATAACATAATTCAAATGCATTAGTTGGTATGCTTTATCCATTGTTCCGATTTCACATGCTGATGAGGCAATAAAACATGTCATGGCTTGAGTCAGGTACACCTTAATGCTCACAGTGACACCTCTTTCACATTTTAAAGGGATCTTGTTTGCAGATTTGCCACTGTAATACCTTGTTTCCTGTCTTCACTGCTGCTTCCATGAGCATCGATTGTAGAGCCAAGCAAACAGAACTCCTCGACAACTTCAGTCTTTCTCCGTTTATCACGATGCTGTTTACTGGTCCAACTTTGAGGATTTGGGTTTTCTTTACATTGGTTTACAACCCATAACAAACATTGCAATCCATCAGCCAATGCTTCTAGTCCTCTTCACTTTCAGCAAGCAAGGTTGTGTCATCTGCACACTGCAGATTGCTAATAAGCCTTCCTCCAGTCCCGATACCTGGTCTTCCCTCATGTTCTCCAGTTTCCCAGATTATTTGCTTCACATACAGATTGAGTCAGTATGATGAAAGGATATAAGCTTAACACCTTTCCTGATTTTTCACCTTGTCCTGTTCAAACTACTTCCTCTTGATTCATGCACAAGTTCTGGCTGAGCACAATGAAACGTCCGGCAAGTCCCATTCTGTGATCCATGATCTGTTATAATCCACAGAGTCAAATGTCTTTTCTTAGTCAATAAAACAAAAGCAAACACCTTTATGATATTCTCTATTTCTGCTCAAGATCTATCTGACATCAGACACCAGCAATGATAGCCCTTACTCCAAATCCTCTTTTGCATCCAGCTTGACTCCTATCCATGCAGTATCCTATCCATATCCAGCTGCAGCAGTTTTAGAATTCTTTTAAGCAAAAATTTACTTGGATGTGATATTGATAATACTGTCAAATAATTGCCAAATTCTGTTGTGTCACCTTTCTTTGAAGTGGGCACAAATATGGATATCTTCCAGTCTATTGATCTCATCATTTTCTTCCAAATTTCTTGACATTTGTTAGTGAGTGCTTCCAACACTTGACTCGCTTGTTGAAACATTAACATAAATAGTCTGTCAATTCCTAGAGCTTTGTTTTTTCACTAATGCCTTCAGTGCAGTTAGTACTTCTTTGATGCCATTGGCTCTTGATCCATGCAAGACAAAACTCTTGACAACGTCAACCTTTTCTCCATTTATCATGATGTGACCTGATGGTCCAGTGGTGAGGAGTTGGGTCTCCCTTACACTGGTCATAATCCATACTGCAGGCTGCAGTCCTTGACCTTCATCAGCTAGTGCTTCAGGTCCTACTCACTTTCAGCAAGCACGGTTGTGTCATCTGCATATCACAGGTTGTTAATAAACCTTCCTCCAATCCTGATGCCACATTTTTCTTCATATGATTGAGCCTCTCTTGATTCCCTTTCCTGTCAAGGTTATCCACATACATCCTCTCAAGGTTATGATCCACATAGTCAAGTGCTGTTGCATCATCAATAAAACATGCGTAAATATCTTTCTAGAATCCCTCCTTTAAGCCAATATCCATCTGAGTTAGTTAATTGTGCCAACCTGACTGATAATCACATGTGGGGCTAACTGAAAGGCAGAGGGATAAATGGGTGGTGAGCCTCGCCTTTCTAGTTCTCGGGTCTCTTGCTTTGTGATAGTCGCACCAGGGTGCAGCTGCCTTAGCAGTCCCTGCTTCAGCTTGAAAGATTGACTTCCTACAAGACATCCCCAAGGAGAAGCCACATGGACCTATCCTGATGCAGCCCTGGGTGCTGGAGCAGCCATGTGAAGACCCCTGCTAGTGCTGAGATGCTTATTCATTCACTGACTCAGCTTTCCTCCTGCAGTCGGCATCATTGCCTCTGTTTTGTGAGGTGGAGGACTTTGTGAACTGGTGTTGGGTTAATGGGTTAATGTTGGACTTGTGGGCTTGGGCAGCATTGGGTTGGGATGTTTCGTGATGCACACTTTCTTTACATAAAACTCTCTTATACATGAGTTTTTGTGGATTTGTTTCTCTAAAGTACCCAGACTAATACACCATCTGACATCAATAATGATATCCCTTGTTCAAATCCTCTCCTGAATTCAGCCTGAACCCCTGGCAGCTCCCTGGCAGTGCACTGGTGAACACTTGTTGGATGACCTCCAGCACAATGGTACTTGCATGTGATATTATTCTATAATCTGAGCATTCTGGTGGGTCACCCTTTCTTTGGAAAGGGTACAAATATGGATTTCTTCCAACCAGTTGGCCAAGTAACTGTCTTCCAATTTTCCTGGAATATTTGAATAAGTGCTTCCAGTGCTTCATCAGCTTATTCAAATATTTTATTTGCTATTCTATCACATCTTGGAGTTTTGTTTTTGGTTTATGCCTTTATTGTAGCGTGCACCTCTTCCCTCAGTACCATTGGTTCTTGCTCTTAGTGAAGTAGTGTTCTAGAAGGAAATAAAGTTTTGCCTTAAGGACAACAAATGTAACAGAGTTATCAGTCTACAAAATGTACATATCCCCCAATAACTGGTAGAAATATTATCTTGCTTACTTTACTTATGTTCATGTTTTGAGTTAATAGGATAATAGTTTCCATTGTTAAATATCAGCTGATTCTGGGAACCCAAGAGGAAAGCGAATTTTGGGAATAATGAGGGCAACAAATGTATAGATGTGCTTTACACAATTGATCTATGTATTGTGATGAATTTTATGAGCCCCAATAAATTGATTAAAAAAATATCAAGTAGATAACAGGTTCACATTTATTTTTGAAATGGTCTTTCAATTGAAAGTTTGATGGCAATGGCCTATTTGATACTTGGTGTATATTAAACATCAATTCATAAATATTTACAAGAACAAACTGAAAATTTTAAGAGTTGAAGACAAAGTATCTGCTTGTCATGTCCATGGCTATCTTTTCAAGAGCTAGACCACTCCTGGCACACGGTGTGTACTAAATACAAATGCCAACAAAAAGGCACCCCTGGTTTCCATAGCTGTCAGGCTCCTTAATGGCAGCCAATGAGGCACACTCAGAGACAAGAAAACATAACTTGGATTTGTCAAGTTAGGTAATTTCTGAACTTTTATGAGCACCAGAAAGAAAGGTTTGTAGGCTCTGCATCCAGAAACAAATTGCAATCCCTTGGCCACTCTCACTCAGCTCATGTGCGCCACCTCTGGGCACTAGATGGCTATGGTTCTTAAATCTGTACACTTACCTCTAGCCCCTTTTCCCCTGCTTTCTTCTCTGAATACATCATCTTGCTGTTTCTTGCCAGCACAATCAGTGCTAACATCTGCTTTCTACTCTTTTCCTCTAGAGCAAGAATCATTAAGCACATGATCTGCTTCCTGGGTGACAATTTTTCCTTCTTCAATAAAATACATCACTATGACATCAGCTTTTGATATCAGTGTCTAAAGCCAATACTCGATGATTCAACTTTTGATGTTGGTGTCAACGTTTAATATTATATCATTTAGGTGTTAGGACAGCACCTCAATGCTGGTTACAAATACCTGTGCCTGTCAGGACACACCAGATCAGGCTACAATAATAAAAAATGTCAAAGTAGTCATCACCTAATACAACACAAAAAGAAATTTCTCACTTTTGCTGCATGTTCAAGTTGGGTAAACATGGAGGCTTCGTTTTTTGTAATCAGTCAGGGCTACAAGCTGAATGAGCCTCCGTTCCGATGTATTTCCTCCTAAATTGTGAGTCAGTAAAAAGTGAACAATCACTCACGGGGGCTCTTAAGGTCACATGAACTATTAAGGTTCTCACCTACTTTCCATTGATTAAAGTAAATCGCATGATGATATCTGACTGCAAAAGGAACAAGGAAGTGCAACATCAAGAGCCTGGAAGGAAATAGAGACTTGGCTGGTGTACAGCATTTAAGACTGAACCATCTTTGGAAGACAGAACTCTTAATGTAAGAAATTTCTGAAACAGAACAGATAGCCTCGAGATTCTGGGTGAACACAGAAAAAAAATAGTTGAATATATTCATTAAAAATTTAATCCAAAATTATTACTTTAAAGTATATGCTATCAATAATTTTATATATATATATATAAATATAATGCTAGCAGTTTACCTTTAAGACACAAAACTTTGTGGAATTTGATTATTGTACTTTATGTACAAATGTCAAGCATGGTAGAAAGATCATAAGGTAACTCCCAAGAATCCCCACCTGCCGGTGCCCATGCTTGTGCGTAATCCCCTTGCTTGTATGGGAAAGGGACCTGTGACTTGCTTCTATATGATAGAAATTGGTGAAGGTAAGGGGAAGCCGCTTGCACGATGATGTTGCTTTATATAAGATTTTCTCAATTGACAGGAGGGAAAGTTTCTCCTCCGGGCCTTGAAAAAGCGAATGCCATGCTGTGAACAAACTGTGGAGAAAACCCGGTGGCAGAGAGCTGTAGGGAGTGTCTAGGGTCTGATGACAGACTGCAGTAACAACCGATGAGAAGCCAGGACCCCGGTCATAAAACCGTAAGGGAGCGAACGCTGCCAAGAGCCTGGACTAGCTTGGAAGGGATGCTTCCTCAGTCGAGCCTCCGCATGAAAACAGAGAGGGGCAGCACTTTGCTTACAGCCCTGTGAGCCCGAGTGGAGGATCCCACTAAACTGTGCCCTAGCTCCAGCTCCACGATGTCCAGACTAGGACAGCGTAAATACATGCGCTCTTTGAAACCCCGTATTGGTAAAATGTCATTACGCCTCACCAGAAGATGAATACGCATGCTTTTTTCAATCCAGTTTTCCTACCGCCTTCATTTGTGGCATGTTTCTTCATTTTGGTTTTTAGTTTGAAACTTTTTATTTTGCTCATTTCAAATGGCCAGAGAAGTTACAAGATTACTATAAGAAAACTATTCTTATTTTTACCTAGGAAAACTATTAGTTTGTATTGAACTGATTTGCTTTTATCATTCTCCTTAAAAAAATGTGTGTGCTTGTGGATAGGTGTACATCTTTTTCTGAGCCATTTGAAAGGGTCTTGGAAAAATACCCCTTTATTTCGAAGCACTGCACTGTGTATGTACTGACAAATAAGGGTATCTTCTTACATACCACCACACCCACTCTCAAGTTTATTCTAACTCATAGACTCTCACCTATCGGATATGAAGTAGGTTTGAATAGCCGACCTTGAAGTCAGCAGCCTAATGCTTAACCCACTGCACCACCAGAAATAATCTTATTTCATAAGAGTATAATTATCAAACTCAGGAATATTGTTTATTATTTTCTAACCCCAAGTCCATATTTCAATATTAGTTTTACTGATAAACTTATTTCCTCCTAACCCCACCTGGTCCAGAATTCACATCAAGCTAGTGTAGTGTTATTTTGCCTTCTTGGATCTTTACTTGCTTTGACATTTTATAAGCATGCACAGTTTGGTTGGGGTTTATCTCAGGTTTCTTCAGGATTAGACTCAGAATAGGTCATTCTGGCAGGAATATCACAGCAGTAATGCTGTGTCCTTCTCATTCAGCACACCAGCAGGCATAGGATATGTGTAGTCTCAATATGGCGGATGCTGACTTTGATCCTTGAGGGAAGGTGCTGCTCCCCACTGGTTACCACCGTCTCGTTTGTAATAGATAATTCGTTTGTAGGGAAGAACTTTAAGATGATGAAAATTTCCTGTGCCTTATAAAAATGTATCTATGAGTTTTAGCACCCATGGATGATGTACTATCTCCATCCTTTCTTTAATATTTATATGATGGTGTTCTATGGTATGAAAGCAATTTCTTTGGTCCTTTGTTTGCTTGTTAATTGTATACAGTATTACATTCATGGGTATTATTATTTTAGTCAATGACAATTCTATTACTATCATATATTGCTTAGAAATTCAACTTGCCTATATCTAGTCAGTAGAAGCGACTTCAAGCTGGCTTCTGTGTTCTTTGACATATTACCCTCATTATTAGAGTATTTCTTTACCTTCTGTTATAACAAGATGCCCACCTACATGCATATGAGGAGCTTTAAAACATCATAGCTTGGTACAGGCATGCCTTAGTCCACAAAGCTATATTCTTCTTTTTCAATACTTTAAAGAAGTGGTCATGTGAACAGATTTACATAATGTAATGCATCACTTGATTTCTTGACTTATGCCTTCCATGAGTATTGATTGTGGGTCCCTGCAAGATCAAATCCTTACCAACTTCAACTTTTCCTCCATGTATTCTGATATTACTGTTAGTCTAGTTGTGAAGACTTTGGTTTTCTTTACATTGAGCTGTAATCCATTCTGAAGTCTGCAATCCTGGATCTTCACGAGGAAGTGCTTCAAGTCCTCCTCACTTTCAGCAAGCAAGGTTGTGCCATCTGCATACTGCAGGTTGTGAATCATCCTTCCTCCAATCCTGATGCCACATTCTTCTCCATATAATCCAGCTTCTTCGATTACTTGTTCAGCATACAACTTGAAACAGTATGGTGAAAATATACAACGCTGAGGCACACCTTTCTTGAGTTTAACCATGCAATAAATATTCACTTGTTCTATCCCCACAATGGCCTCTTGATCTACATACAAGTTTCACATAAGCACAATACAGTGTTCTGGAATACCCATTCTTTTCAAGGCTATCCAACATTTGTTAAGATCCACACAGTCAATGCCTTGGCATAGTCAATGAAACACAAATAAACATCTCTCAGCAATGATGCCCCTATTTCCATGTCCTCTTCTGAATCTGACTTGAACTTCTGGTATCTCCCTGTCAATGAACTACTGCAACCCTTATTGGATAATTTTCAGCAAAATTTTACTTGCGTGTGATATCAATGATATTGCTCTATAAATGGAGCATTCTGGTGAGTCACCTTTCGTTGGAATGGATACAGATAGTGATTTCTTCCCGTCAGTTGGCCAACTAGCTGGCTTCCAAATTTTGAGGGATAGACAAGGAGTACTGCCAATGCTTCATCAGCTTGTGAAAATATTCCATTGTTATTCCATCAGTGCAATGGAGCCTTGTTGTTGTTGTTGTTGTTTTGTTTGAATCTCTTTTTAATTTGGAGTTAATACATATGCCATATCATTCCATAGTTCAACCACGTCAATGGAGCCTTGTTTGGGACTAATTCGTTCTGTGAAGCTTGGATTTCTTCCTTTGGTGCCACTTGTTCTTGTTCATGTTTTGTCTCTTAAAAGGGTTGAGCATTGACTATGCCCTACTCATATTGACCCCAGGGACCACCGAACAAAATGCTACCTGGTTGTGCATCATCCTCACTACTGGCCTAATACCCTGAGCTCATAGTTGCAGAGTAAAATCGTACCGTAGGGTTTCAAAGACTGCACTCTATATAAAAGCAATCACAGCTCTCTTCTGCAGAGAAGATGGTGAGTTCAAACCACTGACCTTTCAGTTAACAGCTGAGTGCTTCAGTAGGAGCCATCCAAATCCTACTTAATTCAAATCCAATTCAAAACCATAGGACACATTCTAATCTTCATACTTTCCATATTTGTTAGTGCTTTCTCCAATACTTAGAACTTGATACTCATATCTTCAATATATTTATCAGTTTTGCAAGCCTACAATACACAGAAGTAATGTCAAAATCATAAGCACACAATTAGAATTCAGTATTTTCATATCGTTATTTTAGGTGAGATGGTTAAATTTACTAACAAAAGCAAGCACTAATTTTAGGTGTATGATTTGAAAAGGTTTGGCAAAGACATAACCATTAACCTAACCCTTATGAAGATAGAAAATATTTACATAATTCCAGAAAGTACCTCTCAACTTTCTGATTTTTCACCATATATTAGTTTTGATTAACCTAGAAATTCATATGTAATTACAAAGTATGTCCTTCTTTTATTCAGGGAAAAAAATATGTGAGATTCACCCTACATGTGTTAGTGATGCTCTCCTTCTTATTGTATTACCCTCTTTTATAAACCTCTTCTGTTGATGAGCATTCGGGTTGTTTGTGGTTTCAGATTATAATGAATAAAGATTTTGTGAACATTTTTAAAGCATTTTTGTCACAGATGTCTTTATTTCTTTTGTGCAAAGACCTAGCAGTGGAACTGCTTGGTTATGAGGTAGACATATGTTTAAACATAGAAGACTCTGCTAACCATTTTTCCAAAGTATTCCTTTGCAGTATACACTTCACACTCCCACATGTAAAAAGCTCCATTTCCTCATACATTTATTGTCAGTCTTTATAACTTTAGCCAGTTTGATACAATTGGAGCGGCTCCTAATTTTCATTTCCGTTTTTAGTGTTTAGAGCGGCAGAGAGTGGTTTCATGTGCTTATGAGTCATTTGTTTATCTTCCTTGGTGCTAACGTCTTTTGTATATTTCTGACATTGAATTTATTATTATTGATGGTATAAAATATTTATGTATTCTGGGAAATGTTTTTTGTTTTACTTTTCTGTCAGATATATATTTTTACAAACATTTTCTCCCAATCTTTGACTTGCCTTTGCAACTTCTTACCAATTATTTGGTAATCAGAAATTTAAAATTTTGATGAGGCTCAAAGTAACAATACATTTCTATGGTTATTGCTTTCTATGTTTTTTAATATTGATAAAAAAAATATTGTGATAGTTAGGTTTTGTGCCAGCTTGAATGGGTCAGGGTTCTCAGTGCTAGGCCTAGTAATTCCCCATAATGTTATATAACACAATGGAACCAACTCCATAATGGCATCTACTATGAGCATCCCATTCGTCTAAGAAGATTAGGATGGAGGACAACTCCTTTACCCAGGTCACAGCCCTAATGCAATTAAAATGAAGTTTCCTAAAAAGGAAAGTGTTCCAATTCCTATGCAAGCAGAAAAGGTGAGGAAACTTGTCTCCCATTTGCTGGGTCTGGATCCTAAATCTGGCCTCTTGACCTCTTTAAATTGGATGGCGCTTTCCTGCCATATTACCTGCAGGTCCCAGGAACCATCAGTGGCCTGCATCTGACCTGAGGGCCTTGGATTCATTCACTTCTGCAGGTATAACTCTCACCTGTTGACCTTGAATTTATTTACCTCTGCAGCCTGTGGTTCCTGATAATCCTGGGTTCATCTGCCAGTAGAGAAACCTCCAGTTGAACATCTGACCCATAAACTTTAAACAAAATAAGATATAGAACCACTTCTACAATTGTGTATGCCATTTTCTTGATGATACTTTCTCTCATTTTACATGCATCACTGGTTTTGCTTCTCTAGAGAACTCAGTAGAACACAAGTATGAAAGATTTTTCTCTATCTAGATCAATTATTTCCAAAACAAGAAAGGATATTATTAGTGATATTTAAAGCACATCTGTAATTAAAATGGTTCCCTCTTTACATAGCTTTCCTTTATCCTCAATAACTCTTCCTGTAATTTAATGGTTCAAAATTTGAGGTGAATTTTCCTTTCACTCACTTCTGCCTGAAGTCATTTGGCGATGTCTGGAGACATTTTTGATTGTTACAATTGGAAGAAAAGGCTGCCATTGGCCTCTAGTGAGTACAAGCCAGGAAAGCAACAAAATATTTACAATGCAAGGTTAGAAAAGTCTGGTGGAATCTGATTTGGGGAAAGGAAAGAGAGATAAACATTATGCATACCCTAGTTTCACTGATTTTTTTTTTTTAATCAAAGTGGTTAAGTGTTAAAGCAATAGAACATGACTCAGATACAAGAGGCTTGATTAGTCTGGCTCCTTGTGGGGGGGTTGGGAGGTGATGTTGAGTTAAGCCACCAAGACTTCCTGGGTCAGAGGGATCTAAGTCAATGCTTTCCATGGGTAAAAACCAAACCAAAACAAAAATAAGCTCAGGCTTACCCCTAATAGAAAGATCCACATTAGTAAAGGGTTAGTGATCAAGCTAAATTAAAACAAATCCCTGACATTTTCCTTCCATTATGCCCACAGATTTCCCATAAAAATCAACGAAAGCCACATCGGTGTAACTGAGGTCAGAATGTGGCTAATTCTTGCTCTAGCTTGTCCCCTTCCAGGGCTCATAAACCCACAATAGTTGCTCAGGAGCAGGAGTACCGTGTGATGAAGACGCAGCTCAGGCCAAATCCTGGATGAATCATCCAGATCATTCTGGTCTCTGGTTTATTAGGCGGCTGAGGAATCTTAAAGTTCTGGATGTGATCACAACTGGAGCAGAGCTCCAGGGAATAGCCCCACATCCAAAGAGGCCCTTAGAAAAACAGCTTGTTGTTTCCAATTATTAAAGTGGCCTACATTTACATTAGGACATGTAGAAACACAGAAAAACGTAAATTAAAAAGAATTACCCATGACTCATCACCCAGGAACAGTCACTAATAACACTGTCAGATGTTCTTTAGTGAAATCTGTCAACATCTTTTTATACTGACTCAAAAATCTTGCCTTAGATACAATTTTCTAGATATCCTTTTCACAGAAACATTTTCTAGGCCATTAACAACATTTTTGAAGTGTAATGTTTGATGTTCCTGATATTATTTCACTAGGTTGTTCCATAATTTTTCTTACCAATTGTTTCTTTCATACCACACATTTAGCTTGCTTCTATACCATTCCCAACAATGCAAACCATCTAATGACAATGATCTCTGTGCAGATATCTTTCTCCAAATTTTGGATTATTTACGGTACATAATTCCCAAAGTGAAATTGCAGGATTATGATTCATATTGTTTTCATACTCATGGAAAATCTCTGGTGATGCAAATGGTTAATCACTTAGCTGCTAACCCAAAGGTCAGTGATTGAACCCCCAGCCACTGCACAAGAGAAAGATGTGGCCATCTGTTTCTTTAAAGATCTCCTTCTCGCTGCAATCGAGTTGAAACCAAATCATAGTGACTCTATAGACAGGGCAGAACAGCCCCTGTGAGTTTGAGACTGTAACTCTTTATGGGAGTAGAAAGCCTTGTCTTTCTCTTGATGAGTGCCTGCTGGTTTTGAACTGATGACCTTACAGCTAACAGCCTGACTTGTAACCACTCTGCCACCAGGGTTCTGCCATAAAGATCACAACCTTGAAAACCCTATCAGGCAATTCTAGTCTGTTATGCTTTATGTCACCGCTAACCCATAGCAACCCTGTGTACAACAAAATGACTCATCCTATGCCATCTTCACAACTGTTGCTACGATTGAGCCCATTGTTGCAACTACTGTGTCTATAGCACAGGTTCTCAACCGATGGGTCGCGACCCCTATGGGGGTTAAACGACCCTTTCACAGGGGCCGCCTAAGACCATCAAAAACACATATTTCTGATAGTCTTAGGAACCAAGACAACCGTTCCTCTATCTATCTGTCTCCAGGAGGGTCCGCCCACATGCAGATACGCCCACATATTAGGACCCAGCGTGAAGACTGTTACCCACGCTACACCATGCTTCAAGACAAAAGTTCATTTATTTGTCATTAGAAATAAACATTTTGCAATATATAATACATGTTGTTTTGTGATTAATCACTATACTTTCGTTATGTTCAATTTGTCACAATGAAAATACATCCTGCATATCAGATATTTACATGACGATTCATAACACTGGCAAAATTACAGTGATAAAGTAGCAACAAAAATAATTTTATGGTTGGGGTTCACTACACCATGAGGCGCTGTATGAAAGAGTCGCAGCATTAGGAAGGTGGAGACCCACACTTTCTAGGATCATCATGAGTCAGAATTTGACTTCATAAAAGTAGATTTTTATTTGGAATGTATACCTTTTGCCATTGTGCTGTTTCCCAGGTACCCTATAGGAAAAGTAGAAGTGCTCCTTCAGGTTTCCAGTGGTGCAATCTTACTAGTGCCACATTTCCACCAGCAGCCACAGCTGTCTACCAAGGGATAGTTCTACTGGGAGGCTCCAACTGCCAAACTTTTTTGCTAGACAAGAACTTACTTACTGTGCCACCAGAGATTCTTAAGCTCATATGAAGGGGTTTCCAAAAGTTCATAAAAAAATTATCTTTTAAGTTTCTTTTCCATGAATTTATTACAGATCCTCATATATATTGTCAGCCTTTTCTGAAAGTTTCTATGCTGATTTACTCTCTTCCCCCTCACCTCACTATCAACCCAGGTGGCTTTTTTTTCCCTCTTGAACTCTATTAATTGTATCGGGCAATTTGATATTTATCTATTTTATCTCTTCCTTCTCAGAGTGATATGGCATGAGAAGGCATCCCAGCAAGTGAAAGTGTTAGGATTAATTTACCTTTGAGTTGGTAATAATACACAGTGTTGTGCTGTCAAATGTCAAAGTCTAAAACAACTAATTCTAAAAGTCTAAAAAATATTCTGTTCTGAAATGATAATAATCTTACCTTTTAAAGTAAAGAAGCATGGACTTCCATGCTATTAAAAAAGATTCCCAAGTCCATCTACATATGAACAAAACCAATGCCTGCCCTGTGAATTGTAGAATCTTGTGTGATTAAAATTTTATGCACAAAAGCCATCAGCCGATTTGTAAGCTATGGTTTGGTGGGATTTGGTTGTTGTTGTGTAGTATTTCAATAAACCATTGTTTATCTTGACCACCAAGACTTTTAGCACTCCCTTAAATTTTTCACCCAAGGTAGGTACCTCACTAACTTTAATATAGTCCTTGCCTGGTGATTTGTGTCTTTGAAAAGTTGACAACAAATTATGGACTGGCTCATCATGGTGGAAATGTCTTTGGGACAAGGAACCTTTGGTAATGCTGTTGAGGCAGCACTGGCCTGCTAAAGGCAAGATTACCCATTTAACTCTACCTGCTCATAGCTCAGTGGGGGAAAATTGAGGCTATCTGCTGCCATGATGCTTTCTAGTCTCAGAAAGCTTTAGGGTCAGATTCAACTCAGTGGCAGTGGGCAACGGTTTGGTTTTAATTTGCCAATGACTTTAGTTCTTCCAGAGCCATGCAGAAGCCCATAACAGCACCATCCGTAGCTATTATAGAGGTATTTATATTTAGACAACTTCTCAGGAAGAGAAAATGCACTCAACAATGAATGTTTTGAGTACCTCTACTGTTCCTAGCAAAAGCGTAGAACTTATGACACAACGGTGAGCCTCAGGATCAGGAAATAGCTCCTATAACCAGTGTTTACAGTCTAGTTGGAGTCAGAAGGTAGAGAGTAAACAATGACAACAAACCAATAAGGCAATATCAGATACTAGGAAATGGACTAAGGAAAATAAAGCAAGATCATGGGATAACCCACCAATGTGTGTGTGTGTGTGTGTGTGTGCGCGCGCGCGCGCGCGCACCTACACACACTGGAGATGGAGCATGGTTGGGGCATTGCCTTTCAAAAGTTAGCATCTGAATGAGGAGAAGAAGCCAGATATTCAACAACCTGAGGAAAGACCATTTCAAGCAGAAGAAATTAAAAATACAAAGTGTGGCAACAGGGACATTTTTTTTCTTCAAAAATTAAGAAAAGTGTATGCTATTGGAATTCAGGGGATGGAGGAAAGAATAATGATCCAAGTGAAGGTGGAGAGGTTATAGGCTGAATCATGAAGCATCTGATAGACTTGGATTTGGGTCTAGGTTTTTATAGGAAGTCATTAAGATGATTCAAATCGACTTACATTTGAAAAAGACACTCTGGTTTAGACATAAAGAATGGTTTGAATTGTGATACAAGCAGAAGTAGAACTGTTGAAGTAGACCAACTGAAAGAGATTGTGATTTAGATATTACTAGAAGTGGGCGTGGACACCGAAGACAGATTCTGCACAGACATTGTAGTAGAGTCAACAGACCTTTCATAATCTATGTTGGTCTCAGTTTTCCCATCTGTAACATGGAAGAAAATGTTAGTGCCTAGTTAATTCCTGTGGGAGAAAAATGAGGCTTTCTACTTCCTTAGAGTTACAGTCTTGGAAAGCATAGGGGCAGTTCTGTTTTCTCCAGAGAATTGCTAAGAGTCAAAATTGACCCAATGGTAGGGAGTTTGAGAGGTTTTTGTGTTAGTACCTAGTTCACAGGACTGATGTTCTTAGATGAGAACGTGGTATACCTTAACATGCTCAATAAGTATTAGTTGTGACTTCATTTTTTTCATTTGAATATAGAAAAAGAAAGGAATTAAAAATACCCTCTAGACATCTGAGTAGCCAAGGTTGCTTTCGAGGTAGAAAATGATGGGAAGCATCACATTGGGGTGAAACACTAAGGGCATGCCACAGAGCAGCAAGGGGAACAAAACAATGCAGTCCCTGGGGAATGCCAAAAATATACTCCGGGGACAGACTGTGGCACCCCATCAATCTTGACTGGAAAACACTCCTAAAGGTCATAAAACAGACCTGGAACTATTTAGAGGCTTTTCCTTTTTTGTCATTGGTTTTCTTTTTGCTGTTGTTATTTGGGGGGAGGGGGGTTGTCTTCCTTTGTTGTCTTGTTTGGCTTTGTCTCATTTTTGTGCTTATTATTGTCTTTGTGTGTCTATCTAGAGAAGATAGACAGGATAAACGATTCAGAGGAGAAAACAATGGGACCCATGGTTCTGAGGAGACATGGGAGAGGGGGAAGTGGGAGAAAGAAAGGGGGGTGTTAATCAACTCAGGGACAAGAGAACAACAAGTGAACTAAAATATCAATGGAGAAAAGGGTATAGGATGCCTGTTGGGGCTTAAAAAGGGCATAGGATGCCTGTTGGGGCTTAATCAAGGGCAATGTAACTGCAAGAAATTACGGAAACCCGAATGAAGGCTGAACATCATAGTGGGACAAGAGGAAAGTAAAACAAAATAGAGAAAAGAATTAGTAGGCAAAGGACATTTACAGAGGTCTAAATACAAGCATATAAATATGTAAATATATTTATACATAATGATAAGGAAATATAT
>NW_022111320.1:7669782-7671208 GCF_000313985.2 Echinops telfairi | reverse complement strand
AGAGTGGGGGGGCTGCTGGCCTCATCATTAGCAGTCGAGTGCGTAACCCAGGATACCACCAAATATTGATGACATAGAATTAGGAGCCAGGAAATGTATGTATATTTAGAGTTTGCCCTGGCATTTCATACAAGTTTGTAACTCAAGGCAAAGATTAGTGTTGAAGATATAAATTTGGGATCTATCAGCATATATGCATTTTTAAAGCCATAAAATTGGAACAGATCACCTAAAGAAATAGTTTAGATGAAGAAGGAAAAAAAAATAAACACAAGGCCAAGTGCAAAGCCCTGGCTAATGCATTTAAAGATGAGATAGCAAAAGGAAAAACAGGAACCATCGAAATAGACGGAAAAGAATAGTTGGAAGATGGAAGTCAGCAAAAAGTGTCTGGTGATGTGGAAAAGAGAAAGACCTTATATTTTAACTCATATATTGCTTTACAATGAATGGTTATAATTTTCTAATAGAATAAAAGTTCAAAACACAGAAACTATTTCAATTTCTTTATAACTTCGCTATAACAATGCTCCATACCAATTTTTCAATCTTGCAATGGAAAAGTTAAGAAAACACTTCTGTAATTTGTTCTGCAATACATATCCTTTTCCTAGTTTAGGAAGAAATACTCAGAACACTGTCCCTGGAACACTGTAATTCACTGGGGTAAAAGTTAATAGATGCAATAAATGGAAATTATCATATAAATGCCAAGTTCTATTACTACAGATGAAATAAAGGCCCCATATGACTTCAACAGTATGGAAAAACAATGCATAATTCTATCATTCAGCTTGGAAAGATCAATACAAGAGATTGATACCATTTATATTGAAAGCTGAATTGTACATGATTGTTTGCTAAAGGAAAGCATGTTTGGGGAATTCACATTATAGAAAAAAGTAAGTTAAATTCATGAACTCATTCCTGATAAGTAATATAAAAAGGAAAACAGATACAAAATTCCTTTGGGAGCATGGACAATGGCATTTTTTTCTGGCCAGGTGGTAACTTCAGCATGTGGCAGGCACAGGAATGCTTATTGTTTTTTGGTTTTTGTTTTTTTTTGAGTGAGTGAGTGAGAGAGTAAGAGAGTTAGTGAGTGAGAGAGAGTGAATGAGTGAGAGAGTGAGTGAGTGAGAGAATAAAAGAGTTAGTGAGTACGTGAGAGTGAGTGAGTGAGAGAGTGAGTCAGTGAATGAGAGTGAGTGAGAGAGTGAGTCAGTGAGTCAGTGAATGAGAGTGAGTGAGAGAGTGAGTCAGTGAGTGAGTGAGTGAGTGAGTGAGTGAGTGAGTAAGTGAGTGAGTCAGTGAATGAGAGTGAGTGAGAGAGTGGGAGAGTGAGTGAGTGAGTGAGTCAATGAGTCAGTGAGTGAGATAGTGAGTGAGTGAGTGAATGAGTGAGTGAGTGAGTGAGTCAGTGAAT
>NW_022111320.1:7663914-7669682 GCF_000313985.2 Echinops telfairi | reverse complement strand
GGAAAGCATGTTTGGGGAATTCACATTATAGAAAAAAGTAAGTTAAATTCATGAACTCATTCCTGATAAGTAATATAAAAAGGAAAACAGATACAAAATTCCTTTGGGAGCATGGACAATGGCATTTTTTTCTGGCCAGGTGGTAACTTCAGCATGTGGCAGGCACAGGAATGCTTATTGTTTTTTGGTTTTTGTTTTTTTTTGAGTGAGTGAGTGAGAGAGTAAGAGAGTTAGTGAGTGAGAGAGAGTGAATGAGTGAGAGAGTGAGTGAGTGAGAGAATAAAAGAGTTAGTGAGTACGTGAGAGTGAGTGAGTGAGAGAGTGAGTCAGTGAATGAGAGTGAGTGAGAGAGTGAGTCAGTGAGTCAGTGAATGAGAGTGAGTGAGAGAGTGAGTCAGTGAGTGAGTGAGTGAGTGAGTGAGTGAGTGAGTAAGTGAGTGAGTCAGTGAATGAGAGTGAGTGAGAGAGTGGGAGAGTGAGTGAGTGAGTGAGTCAATGAGTCAGTGAGTGAGATAGTGAGTGAGTGAGTGAATGAGTGAGTGAGTGAGTGAGTCAGTGAATGAGAGTGAGTGAGAGAGTGGGAGAGTGAGTGAGAGAGTGAGTGAGTTAGAGAGTGGGTGAGTGAGTGAGTAAGAGAGTGAGTGAGTCAAGAATGCTTATTGTTAAATTAGTGATCGTGTCACAGAGTAAGGGAGGAAAATCTGTAATTTCCAAAGCCTTCTGTCATCATTTTTCTTCATTTTTACAGTTTCAAAAATAAGCAAATGAAACACGCCCATAATCACATCCTTTGTTTTTGAACAGCATCATTTTGTACGTATTCAAATTATTCCATATTTACGTACATTCTGGTTTGTTCAAACACATATGCACAAAATAAAGTGTCTTAACATTTCACTGAAAATTAAAGAATAAAATAATTGATAGCTCAGAGCCAAAGGCATTTAAGCAAAATTGAAGCACAGACATTTGAAGCAGACTGTATGGGTCTGACCCATTGCCATGGAGTGGTTTCTGACGAACCTTGTCCCTGCAATGGGTTTCTGTCCTAGACTTTTGGAAGCAAATGACTTCACCTTCCTCACATGGAGCTCATGTGATGGAACTGTTGGGACTGTGTTTAGCCATCAGCCCAGAGCACCACCCGTGCTCATAGGTCTAGGTCTGACAGGTCTGACGAGGCCCAACGTTTGGGGCTTACGTTCGCTAATGAGCACGAATGAAGAAAGAGAAAGGTGTAAGATCCAGAGTCTGCATAAAAGTTTCTAAAAGATTAAAGAGAGTCATAGCTTTGCCTGACCGGAGGGTCTGAGAGAACAGTCTGTCATGAATTTCACATACTGTATTTCCTTTATTCTCACACACAAAAATAGCTTTCTAAGGGAGGCTTGATGAGCAAAGTATTGCCTTAGTGTGTAAATAGTCACTTTCAGTGGGAGGGAAGTTTGTGCTCACTGGTTTTGACCCACACAGTGAAGTCCTGGGAGAAATGGTGGTTCCCATGTGGTGCAATCCACTTGACAACATTAGGCTAAGCATTTTCAGCACTGTATTTTCATGTTTCATATAAATCTTCAAATCTTTCCTCCACATCTTTCCAATAGCCAATCAATCTCAAGTTCAATTAGTTTTTCTTCTTAATTACTTCTCAGATTCTTCAATTTCTTCTTTCTCCACTGTCACATGAACTTGAAGTGAATATTGCATCCAAATTCCATAACACCTTTGAAACAAGATCCTCACCCCTCTAGACATTCTTACCATCTATTTTATAGTGAGATGCCATGTCTTAAAAACTCATCAATGACTGTCCATTATTGAGAATAGAAGCCAGGGGAGTTAGCATAATGTATAAGCCCCACATAGCCTGAGTCCTGTCCATGTCTCTGGAAGTAACTCTCATTCATCCCAACCTCCAGTCTCTCTCTAGCCATCTTATTAATGGTGGCACACCCTGCAATACACTAAGCTTTCTCTCACCGTGACCTTCGCACTGCCCCCACTGTCTGGCATAGAAACACCAGCTTGACCTGGCTGGGTGCCATTCAGTCAAATGTCTCCACCTATCGGTGCACAGTGCACCGATTTTCTCCGGTCACAGCCTTGATCATCCTTTTATCTAATTAATGAATTATTCAGTTATTGCTCTGAACTGTGTATGTCAGTTTTGCTTTGTCAAAGTATAGCCCATAGATAACATGGGTCGGTGTTACCTGGGATGCTTATTTTTTTAAGAACAGATTACCATTCCTCACCCCAGGCATGAATCAGCATCTCTGAGGAAGGATGCCAAAAAATGTGTGCTTTAACAAGGCTGGTGTTATCCAACAGAAATATAACGAGCTCCGCAAATACAAGCACTCTGTAATCTTAAATTTTCTAGTGCCCACATGAAAAGATATAAAAAGGAACAAGCAAAACCTACTTTATCTGTAGGCTATCTTTAACGCCATGTATTTTAAGTTGCATTATTTTAACAGGTAGTTGTTCTGCTCATCCAGGTCACTGCCAGGGCGCCAATTCCAACTCATCGAGACTCTATGTGGCCGAGTAGAACTGCCCACATTGCTGTGCCATGAATTTAAATCATTAAAGGGCCAGACAACCCTCATCTTTCTCTTGAGGAGTGGCTCATGGGTCCAAACTGCTGACTTCTGGTTAACTAATTAATGCGTATCCCTGTCTGTCGCCAGGGCTCCCTTATAGTTGCCATCAAATCAATCCCAACCCACAGTGGCCCCCAAGTGGTACAGAGCAGAAATGCTCCATGGATTTTCCTGACTAAAATCTTAATGAAATCTGACTCCCAGGACTGTCTTTCACTGGACTGCTGGCTGGGTTCAAAGCATCCCTCTTTGGGCTAGCCAAGTGTAAACCATCTGTGCTTCCTAGGGCCCATATTTTAGGAGCCCAGGTGGTATAGTGGGTTACTTTTTGGGTTGTTAAACACAAGGTCAACAGTTCACACCCACCAGTTTCTCTTGCTCTGCAAGAGCAGATTTATAACCTTGGAAACCCAGAGGAGCAGCTCTACTCTCTTCAATAGGGTGATTCTGAGTAAGCATCAACTCTGTGGCAGGGAGCTAGTTGAAAGGGATTGTGTTTTAACAGGCAATCACTAGGAAAACTATTGATAAATATTCTACCTATTGTGCTAATTTTTCAAAGTCCAATGTGTAATTTAGACATATCTCAGTTCAGATTAGCAACATTTGAAACACTTACTAACTATATGTAACGAGAGGCTACCAATTTGGACAGCACAGCTGCATATGGCACTTTTGTAGGAGTAAGCTCCTATTGAGAAGACTGTGATGGTTAATTTCATGGATCAGTTTGGCTAATCAAGTGGTTCTCAACCTTCCTAATGCCACGACCTTTTCATACAGTTCCCCCCCAACCATAACATTATTTTCATTGCTACTTCAAAACTGTCATTTTGCTCCTGTTATGAATTAGGTGACCCCTGTGAAAGGGTCGTTTGACCCCCAAAGGGGTCGCAACCTACAGGTTGAGAACTGCTGGGCTAATCCATGGTACAGAGTTGTTTGGTTAAACACTAGTCTATCGGTTTCTGTGACGATATTTTGTACTTTTCGGTGGTATTTTGCAGAGAAGTGCTTTGTTACTAACCAAAAGGTTAGCCATTCAAAGCCACCAGCTGTCCCATAGGAGAAAGATGAGGCAATTCACTTATGTAAACATAGATGGCATGGGAAAACCTGTGGGCCAGTCTATTCTGTCCTACAGGGTGACTCTGATTCAGAATCAATGAGCTGGTGTACAACACCACGACGACAATGACCAGGATTATCCTGGGTAATATGCTTAAGTCCTATCCCATTAGTTAAGGCTCTTAATAACAAAGCTCAGAGCAGGAATTCTGCACTGAGACTGTACTGTAGAAATCCTGCTAACGTTTCCAACCTACCTTATAGATTTGATCTTGTCAATCCTTAAAATCATATGACCCAATTCCTTGAAACAAATTTCTATCTATATATCTATAGAAACAAATTTCTATCTATATCTATATCTATAGCCACACACACATATAGACATACTTGTATATATTTATGTGTGTAATTGTGTATATATAAATATACATGTGATGTATATACACATAAATACACAAGTAATATGAGGGGGTCTCAAAGTTTACCCTCCCAAATTTGTTTCTTTTAATTTTGCTTTTCCACTATATATTTACATATACATATATATATGTATTTATATATTTCCAGTTTTTAAAAAATGTGACCATGGAGTTAACTCTAACTCACCCCATGCATGTACAAGTAGATGTCAGCATGGAGTTAACTCATGCTGACCCCATGCGTGTACAAGTAGAATTGGAGTGGGCTCCACAGGGCTTCTAATACAGACTTTTCAGAAGTATTATCACCTGGCTTTTCAACTGAATAGCCTGGAACCTCCAGTCTCTCACTTAGTCACTGAACATGTTAACTGTCTACATCACTCAGGGTTTATCTCTCTCCCTATCTCTCTACTTGAAGGAAGTCAAAAAAGGAATTACTGAAAAACCATAGAAATGTTTTCCTAAAACTAAAATATCAAACAGTGAAGTTATTGTTTCTCCACTTACCTCGGTCTGTAAACCTCTAAAGGCAGCCATTCCCTCCCCCAGGCCCTCCCCAAAGAATTCTGCCCTTTGATTTACCATCAAACCAGCTGTTTTGGCATTCTCGGGAAACTCTAATTGTGTTCTTTGAGCTTGGAGAACAAAAAGAAGTCAGAAGGGACAGCATCAGTGCTGTAGGGTAGACAGAGTAAGGTTTCACAACAAAATTCTTATAGGAAAACCTTGGCTAACCTCAAAGAATGAGCAAGTGCTTTTTGGGATGGAAAATTTTTTTCTCAGTGCAAACTTCCTGGCCTTTTTAATCACTAGTGTGGCTTTTAATTTTCTTAAAGCTGCTTCATAATAAACCCCCAACAGCATCCTGTGTCCTTTAACAAAACCTTTAACGAGATTATCATTTTGGGATTTTGAAAAAGTCACCATCACCTTTGGCTTTGCTCTTCCTACCTTGAATTGGACAGACTCAGCAGATCGCCCCTGGAGCCACTGTTTAACTAGACCTTCTTTTTGAAGCTCCCAAATGAAGTTAATACATGTGTATTGTTTGTAGCCATCCACCTATCATAGAGACATGACTAAACATGTTTTATTTAGAAGAAACCCAAGCATCTACGAACCAGAGCCTGAGTAGTAGCACTTTCTGACCTACCCTTGTCTTGTTTCTCAAGAACCTTCACAAAATCAGAGGCGATGGCCACTTTACCAAAATGTTCAATGCTTCATGTATGCCAGGCACATAGAAATAAATAAATCCATGTTTGCCCAAGTGCCTCCTGAATATTATACCCACTGGTAGAACATTAAAAAAGCACTGAAAATAATCAGGATGGGACTCATTCTTTGTAAGAATAGTTTTGAACCTGAAACCTGGCAAATGTCAGTATCACAAGTTAAAATAAAAATTGACTATTCCCTCAGCACTTACATTGTGGCTGCCACGTTGCTCTATTATACTTAGTCTACACGCATGTAAAATGGCTACTTGAAAACATCTTAATTTATAAATTTTGTCATATCTTGCCCTGTCCGATGTCTCCCTTCACCCACTTTTCTGTTGTCCATCCCCCAGGGAGGAGGTCACATGTAGGCCCTTGTAATTGGTTCCCTCTTTCCAACCCACTTTCCCTCTACCCTCCCAGTATCGCCACTCACACTACTGGTCCTG
>NW_022111320.1:7660358-7662123 GCF_000313985.2 Echinops telfairi | reverse complement strand
AAAGAAAACATCTTAAGCTGAGAAAAGTTATAAGAACATGGGAAAGGGTGAAATGAATCCAGAAGTAATTATACATATAACCAAAGGTTACAACAGAAATACAGTTGTCCATGCACATAGCTCAGCAGCATGCTTCTCTGAGGCCCCCCAGTCCCAGTCCACAAATTCCGCTTCCCCTCTTGTAAGCCGCTCCAGCTTCAAGGTTGGTGATTATTTCCCCAGAAAATGAAGTGAGGAATTAGGATCTAAACGCTGAGCTGCTAATTATCAGAAAATCTGCTGAAGCTCATTCTAACCTGGTAAATTTCTGTTTTCTCACTTTCCAGGAGAATAAAAAAGAAGCACCATGGCTTATATGATTTATAACAAAGAATCTCATTTGGACCAAATGTCAGCACATCCTTTTCAAGTCTCTCCTGAAAGAGTAACACAGCAACCTTGAACACGGAAGGACTGAAGCCCAGAAGCCCAGCTTGACCTCAACTTTGTGGCGCTCTATTATTTGTACTGTGCCAAGCAGCAGGAACTATAACAGCAGCTCTTCTGCCTCCTGTAGCCTCCTATCCAGGAAGGAGGGGGTGGGGGGAAACCACCTGGTCATTTTCCACGTGGTAATCTAACTCATGGGTTGCTTCTGCTTTGGGTGGATGAGACACACTTAAATTCAACATCTTCAAAAGTTGCATCAACATCTCTATATTGAAGGAGAGAGAGCTTGATGTAAAAATGACCTATTCTGCCTCAAGGATCAGGAGCAAAGAGAACGAAATGAGAAATGCTTCTCTCAAAGGAAACTCAGAAAACACTGTTTGAAATTCCAAATCTACCTTTGCTCGCCCTTCCTTCTTCCCCGCCTTCCACACCTGCAGCTTCTGGGGAGTACGTGTCTGAGACTCCTTCTACCTAAGCAGAAAGCACACAAAAAGCTCCTGGTTGGGCTGGAAATTTGCACAAGAACTTTGTTTTGTTTTCTCAGTGTAAGTACTTGTCCTGCTCTGATGCGCCCTAGTGGCATAGTGTTTGTTACATGTCGAGCTGCTAACTGCAAGGTCAGTAGTTCAAAACCGTCAACTACTCCATGGGAGAAAGATGGGGATTTCTAGTTCCACAAAGAGTTACGAGTCTTGGAAACTCACAGGGGCAGTTCTACCTGGTCTTTGAGGGTTGTCATGAGTTGGCATTGGCTCAATGGCACTAACTTTGCTTTGGGGTCCTGCTGCCTGCTTTTCCCAGATGTATTAGTAATATAATTGTTTCCCGAATTTGTGTCTAGACTTCCAAACACCCTTCTGTGTACTCCTGGGTCTCTTGTGCCTCATCCCAGAGAACTCGTCTGACTTAAGGCTGAGTCCTACAGGGTCTTGCACACCTGTTCCTGGGTCATCTCTGAGCCCAGAGTCCACCCCCAAATCTTGGTCCTGGCATCAAGAACCCTAACCTCTGGAGAGCCCTGGCAAGGCAACATTTCTATAACTATAACTCTAGGAATAGTTTGAATAGAAACATCATAAAAGCTATCGAAAGATGTGTAGTGTAGTCTGAACAAAGAACCTGGGTGGAAAGGACAAAATAGGCCCGAGGACCTGATGTTTGGGCCGGGTCTGGACCAGGCAGCCCCCACCTCCTCTCCGGCTCCTCAGGAAGATGAAACCTCACAGCCCGCATTCCCAGCCTCTCAGGAAGATGCATGACCTATTGAACTATGCAACTCCAGCTCCAACACCCCAAAGAGCTTATGTCTCCAGGCTGGGTTTGTGTACCCCCT
>NW_022111320.1:7652468-7659082 GCF_000313985.2 Echinops telfairi | reverse complement strand
TGGAGAGGGGGCATGTCTCAGTGCATAGATATAATAGAATAGATCTTAAATTCTATGGGACTTTAAAAAAATCCAGGGAATATATACCAATTCAGTTCCACATTTATACACAAACAAGGTTTTAAAGCATAAAAGTCATGCAGGTCATATATGCTAAACAAAAGTGAATAGCACCTCCCCACCCCACACAAAACACAAGCCAAAAAAATAAAAAATAACCACAAGAAAATTATAAAATCTAATTTTAAAACAAATTATAAATTTGCAAACTTGAATAAAATGAAAATCTACATATAAAACCCTAAAGTATGTGATTCAGAGAACACCCAGAGGAAAGCAGGTGGGCAAAATGCAGCTAATCAAAGATAAGGAAGAGATATAAATGTGCTAAGCAGAACTCAATTAGAGAACCCAGATTAAAAATAATAATAGTAATCAAATAAACATAGAAGAAAATGAACCTGGAGAACTCATTGTATTTAAAGTGAAAAATTAAGTGAAACCCCACACATTCAACATTCCCCCGGAGATCATCCAGTTCCAGTGGCTGTCGAGTACCTTCTGAGTCCGGCAGGTCCATGTGCATCAGAGTCGAACGGAGCTTTACAGAGTTTTCAAAAGCTCGGTTTGGGGGAAAGCAGGTCATCAGTCCTTTCTTCGGTGTGTCTTTTGGCTACCAGCCGAGCCCATGAACCATTTGAACCTCTCAAACACTTCCCCAGAGATCTAGTCATTATAAAATAAGGCAGGAGACACATGCAGCATAAATACCTTGTAAAAAGATAGACTTTTTATTTCTGGGGGATAATATCATTGACTTACAACCAATAAGAGAGAACAAATAAAATATCAGCCTTGTTTAGGGAAGACATCTCTTATTCAGGTGGTAAGAAGGTGGAGGCGAAGAGCAGAGGCAGTATATCCAAGGGAGAGGAAACTGAGTGCTGAGGAGAGAGCTTGAGTATTTTGTGAACATCTGAAAGAATCACTGAGGACAGTACTCGCTGAGCATTTGGAAATGCTTTTCTGGAATTGAGTTTCTGTCCCAGAACCTCAATGATGAAGACATGAGAATCTATGGAGGTGTTGACGTTGGTGGGATTTTTTGTAGTGAGACTAGACATTGGTGAAATATAACAATCTGTTTGGGGATAAGTGAAATTTTGGAACAGGGAGTGAAAGTAGAACTGATGAAAACCCTAAGAAGTGCCCTAACCTGTGCCAATCGCCAATCGACAGGACTTTGCCAAATTACCACAAGAAAGCTGATGATATCGTGTTTACCTTTTCTTGTCTTTTGTCCTTTTATGTTTGCCTAATCCACAGTAAGGAGGAAGGATCGAAGGTTTACTTACAATAACACTACTTTGTCATTTTTGAGTTTATGCAACATAACTCTTACACTATGGACAAGGGGTGATGACGCTTCAGCCTTTCAATGCTATATTCGCTATTCTAAGTAGATGAAGTTCTATTTAAACCAAAGCATTTTCCCTTGGAACTGATTAACAGCAATCTAATGGCTTCTCCCCTGCTTGCTGTGATAATCACAGATGTGTTTCTTTAATAATCTTGTTATCCCATGTACAGTTTAAACAACCTTATATATGCACCCATGCATGAAGCACACATGCACACACACACACAAACACTTAAGTGCTCCCTCTCATCTCCACATATAGAAGCTGATGGTTTTGCTTCTCGCTGCAAAATTAAATCCACTCCCCTTCTCCATCTCATTAGGCCATGCAAATTATTTCAGGAGGTCTAGTCTAGTCCCCTCTCCTTGCAGTGCACTGCAGTGCACAAGCCACTCATGGTGAAAACTCTGACAATCATAGCCACCACGGTCAATTATATTTGAAGGTGATGTGTGTATAGGTGAATTCATTAAAGCAATAGTTTCGGAATTATGATGGGGAACTTATGTGCCCCAAACTCTCAGCCCTGTTAACTGAATTTGGGCACATTTGCCTTCATCAACTCTTCAGAACCTAAACATCAGCAACTGTATTTTGCATCCAGGTTAATACCAGTGTTCAGGTCAGTGTGAGCATCCCAAGTCCACAAATGCAGTGGGGATGAACCTCATTGTAATGCACTGTAATTCAGGCATCTCATGTGAAACAGTATGCTGTAAATTCAAAAGCATAATCTGTGCTGCGAATGCTCAAGCGGTACTGTGAATTCAATCGCATGCTCTCTAATGGGAATTTATCCTGGAGATGAGTACAGTATCGGATGCCTGGCTGTGTAATTGAATGGGGCAAGGTCTAACTGGGGGAAAAAAATCTGCATTTAGATAGCCACACATATCTAAGAAGGCAAGATGATATATTTTTAGAGACAATATAATTTTGCATGTCCAGAAAATGTTTAAATATTAATATTGCTTTCCGTTCCATGTTATGAAGGTCAATCTCTCATACCTGTTTTCAAATCAACAGGAGTATGAACATAAACACGCCTTTGTTCAAAAATTGCCGTGTGTTCATCACCAGGCTCGTAAGAACCCTGTGAAGGCCATAGCTGTTAGAAATACATTCATAACACATGATGGCTTATGTGATATAAATTTATGATATATATTGCATCAAGCTGATTGCTTGGGAATCTCTCAGTTCTCTTATTGACTGATCTTACCTATTATGGTACAGCCTTGAAAAAAAGTCACCACCTTTTGTTGTAGTTATTAATTTTGCCTCCTGGCAACAAGGCTGCGAGTCAGCTATTTTTCCTCCTAAAACTGCCATGAGAATGGTCTCTACCTTATAGATTTATGTTTCTCTGAAAATACACAGAATGACCAAACACAAACTGGGAGCACCACCTGGATTATATCACCCAGGTTCAGCCAGGGTTGTCCGGAGCGCTAGAGAAGACTAGCTCCCAACTCCTCCTGAGACTTGCTACCCAAAGCTCCTAGCACAGACGCCAGCTGGGGAAACTTCAGACCGTCCATCAATAAACCTGCATTTTAACAAGACCTGGTAGGATCTGTCTGTACATTAGACTCTGAGAAGCTCTGCTGTGATGCACTCCCTGAGAGTTCAGAGAATGCTCGGCTTAATGCTCATGGTCAAACTTCTCTTTGGTTTCTTGTCCTGCTCTTATTCTCAATATTCTGGCTGCATCCTGCAAGCGTTCTGTTATCTTTTGGTAATTAAAATCAAATAAACTCCTCATGATTTACAGAACACAGACACATACATGCACACAAGCATCATCAGGAGAGATCTCTGGTTGTCGTGAAACATAAACTGCACCAGGCAATTTAGGAGAGGTTTGTATCCAGGTTATTGCACCCGGAAGAATGGTCCCTAATGAGGAAGCTTGCAAAGCAAAGGTAGGGGAAGTGGGGCTTTATAGAGGCACGTAAATGTGCCGGTAATCCTTTAGTGTTAAGGGAGTCATAAGAAAGAATGGAGATGCATCTTATTTCATAATATTCAAGAGCAATACAGTCCTTTGCAGTTAGCCATTGCCCAGGGCATGCACGAGGAGAGACAGGGACTAACCACCACTGCTTTCTGAAACCACGGGGCTCAAGTAAAGGTAAGCACATCTTTCCACCATTTTGATCAACACCAATGAATATCATTTATACATGAGTAAATATGGTAATCAATTTTTATATAAAAAAACAAGCTGACATTTAGCCATATGAAAGATAGCATATGATCAAGAATCAATAGTACAGAAGGACAAAGTCCAAGCTTCACTGAAAGCATGAGTGAAAAACAAGGATTCAGGCACCGATAAAATACCAAGTGAAATATTTCAACACACTGATGAAGGACTGAAAGCACCACTGACCTGTATCAGTATATTTGGAAGACAGCTATCTGGCCAACTGACTAGAGGAAATCCATATTTGTATTCATTCCAAAGAAAGGTGACCCCACAAAATGCAGACATTATTGAAAAATATTATTAATATCACATACAAGTAAAAATTTGAAGATCATTGAATAGCAGTTGCATCAGTATATTGACAAGGAGCTGCAGAAAATTCAGGCCAGACTCAAGAATATGTGGAATAGGAAATATCATTGCTGAAGTCAGATGGATCTTGGCTTACAGAAGAAAATACCAGCAAGATATTTACCGTACTTGCATTTTATTGTTTATGCAAAGGCATTTAACTATGTGGATCATAACCAACTATTGATAACATTGAGAATAATGGGAATTCCAGAACATTTCATTGTGCTTCTTGAGCATTTAATTGTTCATGGATCAAGGGGCAGTTGTTCAAACAGAACAAGAAAATACTGCGTAGTATAAAATCAGAAAAAAGTGAGTCAGGGTTCTATCCTTTCAACCTGTTTACTCAATATAAATGCTGAGCAAATAATCCGAGAAGATTAACTATCTGAGGAACTGAGCATGGTGATTTGAGGACTGATTATTAGCAACGTGTAGTATGCAGAAGACACAACCTGGCTTGTTGAAAGAGGAGAACTTGAAGCATTTACTCACTGATGAAGATCCAGGATTGCAGCCTTCAGTGTGGATTACAACTCTATGTAAAGAAGATTAAACCCTCACAATGAACCAGAAGGTAACATCATGATAAATGGGGAAAAGATTGATGTTTCCCAGGATTATGTCTTGCCTGGATCCAAAAATCAATGTTCAAGAAATCAAACAACACATTGCACTGGGCAAACCTGCTGCACAAGATCTCTTCAAAGTATTAAAGAGCAGAGATGCCATTTTGAGAATCCAGTGTGTCTGACACAAGCCATAGTATTTTCAATGCTTTGTATGCATGTGACAAAAGGACATGGACTAAGGTAGACCAAAGAAAAGAGATTCACTTGAATTATGGTGCTGGCAAAGAATATTGAAAGCACCATGGACTGCCAAAAGAATAAAGAACTCTTTCCTGGATGAAGCACAGCCTTAGAGATGTCTAGACTTTGTCTCACGTACTTTGGATCTGCTAGCCAGAGAGAGCAGTCACTGGACGAGGGCATGAGGCGTGGTCACGTAGAGAGGCAATGACAAAGAGGAAGATCTTCAACAAAATAGATGACACAGTGGCTGAAAATTGGCTCAAGGGTAACCATTGTGAGGACGCGCAGGGCTGGGTGGTGTTTCGCTCTGTTGGACACAGGGCTGCTGAGTCAGAGTGGGTTGGAGGGCACCAAACGACAACAATATTCCGGCGGATGTGAGCCTGTTTGGAAATAAGATTTTCACTTTTATCTTAGTTATTTGTATTTGAGAATGGTGGACTTTCAATCTAATCACCTCTGTGTAATTAAAAAAGGAGTAGATGAGATACAGAAATATATACACACAGTGGAAGATACAGGCCACATGAAATGAGAATCATCTACACATCAACGAACAAAAGAATATTTAATACTATCTGGAAAAAACAAACAGGCTGAGGCTAATTTAACCTTTTAGCCTCTACAAATGTGAGAGAAAAAAATGGCTCTTTAAACCCAGCCATTTATGATATTTCTGTTACACCAGCGCTGGATAACTAATGTAGATGCCTAAAATGAAAAAGATATATTGATAGAAAAGATTGATTCAAAGAGTCATGAATATACCCTTAATGTAATCCAATTAGTGGCTTGTAAAATATCCACTCCAAGAGATCAAAACAAGTTCATTTATCACAAGTTCTACAAAACACTTGAACACAGCTTGCGAAGGTCTTTGCCACAACATAACAAGGATCATTTTGCCCACAGTGGGCAAGAACATGTTCACCAGATCCTTCGTGAGTCTCACCAGAAATACATTTGATGTCCACATTTATAGCAATATCCTGTGTATGACAATAGAAGCTTTCTCTATAGTATTTCTCACCTCTTTCTAAATCCTCGTATGATCAGCATCAGCATTCATGTCGATAATTCCACCAATAATCCCTTAGAGGCAAGCGAGCCTCTCTTATTAAGGGCTCTTATTAAGTGCTTCTCCAGCTTCTTCTACATTTTAGGATTTGGGGGGTGGATGAGAGTTGTGCCTCTATTCTCTGGTACCCAATTCTATCTTAATTATCTAGTGCTGTCATAACAAAATATGCCATAGTTGGGTGCCTTTAAAGACCATAAACTTATTTTCTCACAGTTTTCGGGCTAGTATTTGAAACCAGAGCATGGGCCCTAAGGGAGGGTCCTTCTCTGGCATGCCACTGTGTCTTCTTCCTCCAGTGTGTTTCTGTGCTTATTCTGATCCATTTAGAATTCAGAAGTGATTAGGATTAGAATTCATTCTACAGTGGTAGAGCATCATTAAAATAATAAAAGAAAATTTAGGTTTCAAACAGGATGATAGGTATAGGCATACGATTGAAATATTTATGTTGGAGGAGACAAAATTTAACCCATAAGAAATAATTGCAACAAGAATGATAATTTACCCTACAGGCCTTATTTTTTGAGTTTGCTTTGCTGGACATTTTCCTAAGGAATGCAAACTGGACTTTAAAAATCTACTAGAGGAAAGTTGTATTTTTCATCATTGCTACATCGCACCCTGTCTGGCTCGTCTCCTCCCAAATCCCCTCTGCAAGGGGATATCCAGTGGCCTACAAATGGGCTTTGGGTCTCCACTCCGCACTTCCCCCCTCATTCACTGTGGTAAGA
>NW_022111320.1:7643139-7651907 GCF_000313985.2 Echinops telfairi | reverse complement strand
GCAATGAATGTACAAATGTGCTTTACACAATTGATGTATGTATGGATTGTGATAAGAGTTGTATGAGCCCCTAATAAAACGATTAAAAAAAAATCTTCTAGAGGTGGCTGGGAAGCCAGGTCAAGGAGGGACCATTAGATGACACCTGCAGTCCCTACAAATGCAAATGCGCTCTTCTTGAGACCACCAACACACCCTACATTTCCCAGAGTGCTGAAAGGTAGCCTGCCTTCCTCTTATGCAAAGTTGGAAACGATGAAAGCAGGTATGAGGCCAGTTTTTCCAAGAGGCCTTTGTAATTATTCTGAGACTGGAGTTTCTTTAATTAGCATCCTTATCAGATATGACTTTCAGGTAAGATCCTGGTTGCATAACCAGTATTTTTGTTTTGTCCTATCAACAAAAAGGGCAGAGCATTACTGAGTTCATGCAAATAATTATAATACCGAGGAAATAAAAACGCTCAAGTTTAAAATTCTGAAGTGGTCTGCTGGGATGAAAACTGTATCATTTACAATTGTTCACTTCTGTTTCCGCAATCACAGCCAATGACCATGAGCTATAAATAACTTCAGAGAAAATGAAGAAGAGTTCCCTGTACAATTGACAGCAGCCCAAACAAACCCTATAATCACACTTTATCAATTCACTCCACCTCTGTCATAAACTTGTATTCGTTTTATTTCAAATGCGCTGTCTCTTAAGACCATCTGCTTCTTTCCTAGAATTCTTTTTTCTTTCCTAGAATTCTTAAAACCCAACTCAGTCTATTAGTATGATCTCATAGTTATTTAAATAGTTCCATCAAATTACTATCTCTTAAAGTACTCAGAGTAGCCCCTCTCCACAGGCCTCTGAAACAAGGCTTTGTTGAAGATGAAGCAGCTGATGTATAATTGAGAGTAAGGACTCTTGCAAGGAAAACAAAAGTTGTGATGGTATGCAAAACAAGATAAAAGTCAATCCAAACATATTTTCAGCAAAGTAGCTTTAAACCAAACACCCTATTTTAAAAGACAGTGGATGTTATAGTTCATTTCAAATGATAAATTAATATAATTTTTACCTGAAATGCCTTCAGAGATAACTTTCAATAATCCTGAGACATAATATGCTATCAATATACCAAAATTTTAATTTCTATTAGGAGGATAAGTCAAAAAGCATTGCTATTAGAATTCCAGCTCAAACATGCATGGATTTATCCCAAGCAAAACATATTTAAACATGACTCTGTGATTGGTGGATGACTGCAGACAAGATCTCTCACTAACACAGGCGTCTTAGTCTCATTAGTGTGTCTACAAAAAAAAAAAAAGATCGCTCATAGAGGATCTACTGGATCGTTAACTTCAAGTCGGATGGACGAGGCAGTTCCACTGTGCCTGATCCAGTCAGTGACAGCAAGTTTGGTTTTGGAAGTCAGCTCAGAAGGTTATGGAAACTGTGCTTTGGGACTTCAAAGGGAAAATCTTTATAGACCTTTTCTCAAAGGACACAGGATGATCATAGAGAGCTAATTCTAAAGAAGCTTTTTTTTAAAATTGAAAACTTCATTGATGAGAACAGTTTTGGAAAATTACGCTGGGGAGTACTTTTCCATCATAAAAATGCAATTTTTCATTCGCAGGTTAACAAGGATCATGCTACATGGAACTTTGGGGACATCTCACCTCATCATCTGCACGGCCTTTCTCTTGCCCCCTCAGACTTATTTTGGTTTTGCAAATTCAAAGAACATTGAAACGGAACACAATTGCCACAATATGCCAGAATGGCACTCTTGCCATGATGTAAGTCCAAAATCCCAGGATTATTTGGGGAAAAGTTAGAGAAATTGAAGCCCTGCATTCAGAAGTATATAGACCTAAGTGGAAGATATGTCAAGAAACAACATCTTCACATTTTTGCATTTTTTGTTCAATAATGGTTTCTATGATGTTATTGCAATACTTTTTTACTTACCCTCATATTCCAAAAATGCTCACACAGCAAGAATATCAAATAAAGGAATTAAGTAAGTCTAGAATAGGTCATAAAAATCTTTTAGTGAGCCTCTATAGGTAAGTAATAGGTAATACCTGGAAGTATTAATAATATTAATAGATAATGGCTAGAAGATGCTACATTTTGACCAAGTTAACAATCTGGAAAATAACTGATATCATAACTGTAAGACTATACTATTATTGTTTGATGTCAGACAAAGCAACACCAGAATTCTGAAACATATCTGTAACTGATCTCTATAGCCTTCTGAAATACTCATATTACTAACAGTTTGCCCATTTATCCCAGAGAAGGTTAGATGTCGCTTCTGATTGGATAACGCTTTGTCATCAATAGTAACTCATCCATTATATCAAGAAAGTTTAGTAATGTTCAGCACCCTTAATTTTACAAAGCAAAAGATTAAATCTGGTGTGCTTTTCCAAGGTACTTTGGAAAACCTCAAAGGTAGAAGTACAGAAGATATTATTTCGAATTTGAGTTTGAGGGATTTACAGGATGATTGGTATCTAAAACCTGAACATGGGTGCTGTGTTCAGCTGGGTTTTCTAGAGAAACAAAAGTGTTGACACTCATGTATGGGTAAGAAAGAGCTTCATTTACTGAAGACATCCCCACCCAATCCAGCTCAAGCCATAAGTCCAATGCAAGCAGGAGCCCTACTCAGACTCACGTACTTGCAGGCCCATGATACCGGGGGTTGAAGCAGGATGCAGGAAGATCACAGGCTGGCTGGTACAGAGTCTGATGGATCCACAGTCTATGGGAACATGGCAGGACACTGACCGCTTTCAGGGTGATGGCCTACCTGGGCCACCCCTAGAGGCTGGGAAAGTCTCAGGAAGCAGGGTAGCAAAGGGGCAGAGAGAGAGGGAGCTTGGCAGAGGGAGCTTGGCAGTTTCTCCCTTATAAAAGAGACCATTCCCCCAAGGAGGCATCATCAGACTGTGACCTGATTGACAGGCTGAATTCTAGCCCTAGCCAGGAGTGTCTCGGTGGCATAATGTCTAACTGCCACAGGTACATAAAAAACAGTACTTTGCTATTCACTCAACTAATAATAATATTTTAAATTAAAATAAAAATATAACATAATTGCAAATCAGAGAAAAGTAAGAAGGCTTCAGTTTCTTAAATAATCAAGGGCATAATATAGCCAGCATAAACCCCAGAAGGTTACTTGGGGTAAGATGTTATCATTCTTCTCTGGATGGTGGATGCAAAATGCAATTAACTGTTTGTAACCTCTTATTAAGAACCAATAATTCAATCAAATAACATTTTAACAAAGAATAAATAAAATTATTGATTTGTACCATGATAATAGTTGATACTTCAGCTCTTTCTTTTAAAAATCTCATAAATCCATCAAACTTTAGCTAGTGTTGACCACATAGAAAATTCCTTTTCATTGAAGGCTCTACATTTTTCTATATCAACTCAGCTTTGCCCTATATTTTAATCTTTCTTATTCTGGGTCAGCCAGTTAATGCTTTTAGTAGTTAGTCATTTCCCAGTACACAAATGGGTAAGGACATTTCTTAGAAAAAGAAAAAATAATCTTCTGCTTTCTTGAAAAAAAAAAAGCAACTTGATTTTTTTCAGACAAATGAGCCAATTCAGCTCAGGGCCTCCCTCGGCTGAGTAAAAATTTGAACAAGGAACCAAAACTACGTCTTTCAGAGTCTTCAGCAAACACACAGGATGCCATGTCAGTCCCCCTTGCGTTTTAAAGAGCAGGAAGATTTCCTTCCTCCAACTACCGTTAAACAATTCCCCAAAGAAGCATTATTGAAGGGTGTGCTTCCCTGGTCTCTGAAGTCATGAAAAGGAAGAGCTTGTCACCTTTCTACATGTGTACCCCACTCCTCTCTCGCTCTCTGACAGGTCTCCGTGTACTTAGGTAAATAGCAGTGACCTGGAACATCTCAAACTCCTCCCTGATCAAAATGTACCAGGGCAGGTGATCTTCCTCCCCAGCCCTCAGAACATCATCAGCTGGGATATATGCTCTGAAGCTAATTCTTGCAGACATTTTACAAACACAATGTTGGCAGTTGTCTACAAGCAGGTCTGAGACTGGCGGGTAATATTCGGTTCAAGGGCTATTGGAATAGGTACCCTGATGTAGCCAGTGTTCTGTGCAGTGTTCTGAAATTTGGTTCACTGTCAACAGTGACTGTTCTCCTCGATAGTCTTTGAATGAAAATGAGCAAGGGGTAGGATTGTTTCATATGGTTAAGCCTTCACATTGATCGACTACTTAAGTCAATTTTGCATTAGTTCTTACATGTGGGTTTGAAACAGCTATTACTGTGTCCTCTAAGACTTGACAATTATAACTTGAAGAGATGTTCATTTTGCACCTTTGATTTGCTATTTCACTAATATTTTATTTCTCAAAATGACCCATTGTCTCCACCTCTGTATTCATTATTTATTAATTCTTCAGGTAAACACTTATTCATCGCCCCTGTCCATGGTAATCAGTCACTCGTGACTTACGATTCATTTATACTTAAGTGTTAATAACTGATTTGTATTAGGTTATAATGCTTAGACTCTCACTGTAACTGAGAAGTCATTGAGATAAAAAAGAATCATTACAAAATAAAGTATATCCCTTCAACTGCTCATTCAGATGATACCCTATACACATATTGTTTTTAGAGTACCTCATTTTAATAACATTGCACACTACTGCATCAGAAAACTTGTAGAGTATTTTTGTCTGTTAACTCACATAGTGCTTCCTCTACGAGGACATATTGTTATTTTGACAAATCAAGGGAGAGCAAAATGTAATAATTAGCCAGGCCAGAGAGGAACACAGCCAGGCCTCTAATGCTAATCTTTTTAGCTCTAAAATCAATGTTTGCCTTCTTCCACTATGAGTTTTCAATATGAATGGACTTGGTAATGGACATATATGTGTGCGTGTATATCTCGTAAGGATGTAAAACGTTATTTCCCTTTTAAAGATGGGAACATCTTGTATCAGGAGCAGGAAGGAGACCAGGGGAGGAAAAGGGAAGGAAGACTTGGAGCCAGAGGACCACCCACACAATCTGGAAGATGATCAGAGGCCTAAGCAGAACACAGACTGAAAGTTGCATAGTGCCGCCTGAAATATGACCCTGAACAGACTAAGACATTGCTTTTATATTGGAAGCCTGAAAATAATCCCTAACCACCAATCTAAATAAATGAGAGTTGCGAAACCTTTTCTTTTTTCCATCTTCAATGCCTAAATAATTGGATGCTGGCACCCACAAGGTCCAAATAAAAAAACTGAGTCATAAATGCAGAATTATATAAAACAAAAAGGGAGCAAAATACATACACCACAAAAATGCTTCTTAATGCACATATTTTCTGAAATGCAGAAAAATCTCTGTTTAAGGATCTCATTAAAATCACAGGAAGAAAGAACTCCAAGTTTGTAGGAACCAAAAGAAGGTAAATATAAAATTAGAGAGTTTAAGGTACATTAGAGAGTTAAAGATACATTTCAAGGAACAAAGAAAATAGAAGAGCTTTCATTCTTATATTTTTGACCTTGGCCTTCCTGCTCTCTTCCCCTCTGGAAATGTAAATTAACCAATCTTGAGTTTTTCAACATAGAGCTTTGTTTAGGAACCTTTTGGCCTGGTGGTTGGGGAATGGTTTAATCTATCTGAAGGCTAATTTTCTAGTTAAAGAGATGAAACAAAGAAGCAATTTAATTTTCCACCTACAGAGAAGAAATCACATAGATAACATGCTCACCAGATGAATTTGTAAAGAGCACTTTTTAAAGTTGCTTTTCCTAAATGCTGAACCCTGAAAACCTTTTCCATTTGGAGGAAATCAGAGACTCCAAGCCCCAGAGAGGTCAAGGTGGAGCTGGTGTGCAGGGAACAGGAATGGCAGAGGGAAAGAGTAGACACTATCCTCCCAGCTTTCAAAGAACAGGAAATCCACTTCTGCCTCAATAGAAGGAATGAGACTCTCTGACACCAGGGTCCCCAGAGGAAAGTGGAGTTTTTAAACAAAAACAAAAAACGGATACAGAATGATGAGAAACCTGAGAACCTTGACACAGGGAATACATAGGCCATCAGAAATAGGGAAGGACACAAACACAGAGGAGTCTCAAATTGACAAGTGGAATATACTGAAGGTAAATCACCTGTGTGCATCGAAAGAATTCACCAAGAGAGTAATAAGAAAGCCCACAGACGGGAAAACCTCTTTAGCAATGACACATCAGACAAAGGCCTCATTACTAAAATCTACAATGCTTTCAAGTTTACAATAAGAAAACAACTAACTGCCCACTGAGGAGGTGGGCAAAGGACCTGAATAGATGTTTCACAGGGGCAGAAATCCAAATGGCCAATAAACCTATGAGAAAATGTTCCCAATCATTAGCCATAAAAGAAATGCAAATTAAAACAACCATGAGATACTACCTAACACCCTCAAAGGTAGCCCGATTCAAAAAGTCAGAAAGCAACAAATGTTGGAGGGCTGTGGGGAGACAGGAACTCTCATCCACTGCTAGTGAACCTGTAGGTATGTACAGCCACTATGGAAATTGATCTGGCGATATCTAAAACAGATGGAAATCGAGCTACCATACAACCCAGCAATCCCCCTACTGGGCATATACCCAGAAGAGGAAAGAAACAAACCGTGGCCAGACATTTGTGTTTCAATGTTCATTGCGGCACAGTTCACAATTGCAAGGAGTTGGAAACAACCCAAATTTCCATCAACAGACGAATGGATCAAAAACCTGTGGTACATACATGCAATGGAGTACTACATGTCCCTAAAATGCAGTGATGAACGCATTAAGCACATTTCCCTGTGGGAAGAACTGGAGGACATCATGCTAAGTGAAGCAAATCCAGCACAAAAGGACAAACACATGACTCCGCTGAGGTAAGCTTAAAATAAAAACAATGGGGCACAGGGGGAAAGCTGCTACATACATACATCCCTGGGGTGAGGTCCAGCAACTATGGGAGAGGCCAAACCCAATCCAGAGATACATATGGCACCCAACTAAATAAGAAGGGAAAGAAAGAGAGAGAAGAAAAAAAGACATGGGTAAGGGGAGAGCAGGGCACTAATCCACCCAAGGGAAGGGTATTGTTTATATCTCCACAGGAGAGGGAGAGAGACCAGGCTTCAACCTGATACAGCAGGACATGAATACAACATACCAGCATGCACCAGGGAACCAATAGAGAGGTCTGCGGGGCCAGCCCCAATCCCAACTATGTGGACACTGTCCACCCCCGACACCTCAGAAGAATGCACTTCAAAGGACAACACTGGGGCTACAGCTTGGGGAGAGGGGCACATCGGATTAGAGCACACGGGAGAAATGAAAAGGAGTAGAAAGGGAGGGGAGGACATCCTGGCCACCAAGTCGAAAAGATGATGCTCCTGCTCAGAGCAGACAATGCATGGGGAGGGCTGTAAAGCTGTCCCCACCACGTCCCTCACTGAACCAAGATGCTGCAGGGACACCACTGGAGACACAGTGCAGGAATAGTGCACGGTCTGGCCCCATCACGCTGGGGCGGGGCACTGAGGGCATGAGGCAGAACAGCAAGAGGAACAGAGCGTTGAAACCCCTGGGGAATACCAAAAATAGACTTGGGAGATAGAGTGTTGTACCCATCAGACTCAACTGGAAAACACTCGTAAAGGCCAACAAACAGACTTTGAACTATTTACAGGCTTTTCCATTTTTGTCAGTGGCTTTCTTTTCGCTATTGTATTTTGTTCTTGCTTTCTGCAGTTGTTGTTACTGTTTTGTTGTTTTTGACTTCCTTTGTTGTTGTATTTGGCTTTGCCTGGTTTTTGCACTTATTAATGTATCTGCATGTCTATGTAGATAAATGAGATAAATAATTCGGAAATGAAAAGAATGGGATCAATGATCCCAGGGGGATATGGGAGAAGGGGAGGTGGGATAAAGGAAGGGGTGTGGAAGCAACCCAGGGACAAGGGAATAACAAGTGAACTAAAATCAATGGAAGGAAGGTCATAGGATGCCTGGTGGGGCTCAATCAAGGGCTATGTAGTACCAAGGAATTTCTATATCCGAATGAAGGCTGAACATGATGGTGGGACAAGAGGGAAGTAAAAAGGAAATAGAGGAAAGAACCAGGAGGCAAAGGACATTTATAGAGGCCTAAATACAGGCACACACACATATATATGTAATGAGAGGGGAATAGAACTATGTACTCATATCTATATGTTAAGAATTAAGTTGCAGATGGACATTGGGGCTCAACTCAAGTACTTCCTTAACACAAGAACACTTTGTTCTAACAATCTGGCATTCTGTGATACTCACCTTCCCAACACAATCACTGAAGACAAAATGGGTGCATAAGCAAATGTGTTGAAGAAACCCTTTGGTTCCCAGCTATCAAAAGATATAGCATCTGGAGTCTTAAGGGCTTGAAGATAAACAAGAGGCCATGTAGCTGAGAAGCAACAAAGCCCACAAGAAAAAAGCACACCAGCCTGTGTGATCATGAGGTGTTGATGGGATCAGGTATCAGACATCTCAGACTCAGAATAAAACCATACTCAAGGTGAATGGGGAGGGGAGCATGGAGTGGAGACCCAATGCCCATCTGTAGACAATTGGACATCCCCTCACAGAGGGGTCACAGGGAAGAGATGAGTCAGTCAGGGTGCAGTATAGCACCGATGAAACACACAACTTTCTTCTTGCTCTTTGGTGC
>NW_022111320.1:7640393-7641558 GCF_000313985.2 Echinops telfairi | reverse complement strand
CAGCACTGGGTTGGGATGTTTTCTTGATGTGCACTTAACCTTTATATAAAACTCTCTCTTATACATGAGTTTCTGTGGATTTGTTTCTCTCCAGTACCCAGACTAACACAGGTTGGCAGCCCAGTACTTTCCCATACACAAGGAATCCTCTAAAAGATATAAATCCATTGTTACTTCCTTGCAGATAAATGGCAGGCGTGTTCATCATTTTATATAAAAGTGTTTGGGCAGCTTACTAATAAACTGTTATTGCGGTTGTGAGGTACCCTTAAGTTGATTCCAAATCATAGCAACCCTGTATACAACAGAAGGAAACCCTGACTGCACACCCACAAAGGTGTGGCGATGTTTGCGCCCATTGTGCAATCACTGCATTACTACATCTTGCTAACACTTCTTTCCTAAGCATGATGGCCTTTTCCAGCCACTGGTCTCTCCTAAGCACATGTCCAAAGCACATCAGACAAAGGATCGGCACATTCACTTCTAAGGAGCATTCTGGCTGTACTTCCTCCAACACCGATGTGTTTGTTTTTTTGGAAGTCCATGGTATTTTCAATATTTTTCATCAACACCATACTTTAAATGAAGCAAGTGTTCTCTGGTGTTCCTAATTCATCGTCCAGCTTTCACGTGTGTCTGGGAAAACTGAAAAGACCTTGGCTTGGGTGAGTTACACCGTAGTCCTCTATGTGAAACCTTTATTCTTTAAGACGTTAAAGAGGCCTTTTGTGAAAGAACTGTCTAATGCTATTATTATGACCACCTAATTATTCATCCTTATAAAGTGAGTGCAACTGTTTCCTAGATAATCTTTAACTTTCACTTTACTCACATACCTATTAGGGTTTTTAGTGATGAGGTTGATTTCAAGGACCTAGAACCTTGTTTTATAAAGTGAAGTGGTGCTAACATTCATAAATGCTCCATATGTATCTGTCAACAGGTTTACCACAACAGCTCTGTTTTGTTTCCCTCTAGTGATTTGTTTTCTCTACTACAAAGTTGCAATTGGTAAAGATGGATGTCTATGGGGCTCTTTCACACTCACAAATGAGCATGGCTTTGAAAGTTCAAGAACCATCATTCTAGAGTAAAGCCAACCATAAGTTTAATTTTCTCTGTCCACAGAGGAAAATGCATGTGTGTGTATATATATATATAT
>NW_022111320.1:7630649-7640293 GCF_000313985.2 Echinops telfairi | reverse complement strand
ATATATATATATATATATATATATATATATACACACATATATATAATCATTAAAATGATCATGATAAAGCTGAGGTTGTCCATGTGGCCTGAGAAACTTCTTTTCACCACCTAAGAGACTTATAATCACAGCCTTAACACAAGATCTAAGATGCCCAAGCACACTCAATACACAGTTTCTCTAAATAGGATTATCTCCAGTCCCATGGCTTTTTACATCTCCTGTATGCCAGCGATTCCCACACACAGATCCCCAGCTCACAGAGCACTCCACATTCACACGCTCAGCTGCCCACTTCATATTTCCACTTGAATCTCTACGTTTTCAACATTCTTAGCATGGTCGCGGATGTGGCTGCCTGCTTGCAAAGTCAGTTTTCACCTCACCGTCTCCATCAGATAAAGTAAAACTTCTGGTTTTCGTGGTCATAACCTTTTTGGAATCTTATCACTGAGTCTTTCTTCTGTGGAACCACAGGGGCCATGGGGGGAGGCATTCAAACTAGTGACAATTTTTCTGATAGCAGCTATATCCTATCCTAGTGCCAGTGGGGTTGCTTGCTCAAAAGAAAAATATTGGTTCTCTCTCTCTCTCTCTCTCTCTCTCTCTCTCTCTCTCTCTCACACACACACACACACACACACACACACACACACACACTCCACATTCTATCTTTCCTAGTCTGTTTCACTTCGGTAATTTCAGTGCCAAAAATCCAATAAATTAAAAAAGATACCTGGTTGGTCTCACATTCTCAGTGCCATATACTTTATGGCTATAATCCCAGATAACAGCCTCTATCTACTTCTTTTCCTGAGGACTGTGTCCTCCGACTCAGCTACCACTCTCTCTTCCCATAACTACTGTCATCATGTCATACCGAGCTCTCCAGAGTCTACCTTTAACGACCTCTTCCCTTACACCATCCCTGCTGCCTATTCTCTGTACAACAGCTTGTCAACATGCAAATACCATCTTGTTACTCCTCTACTTAAAGTCTCCACTGAGTCGCATCACCCCCATAAAATTAAACTCTTTTCAGAAAAAAGTCCCATTCGCCAAGAATGCATATGATCCAGCTCTGCCTTCCTTCCCGACCTTGTCTCAGGCTCTGGCCGTGCTGCCGTTCTTTCTCTTCTGTAACAGCACCCGTGTCCTTCTTCCCTTGGGAGCAGTACTCGGTGTTCCCCACCAGGAATATCGTGCCCCACGGCCCATTTTTTAAAAGACTAGATATTTCAGTGAGGGCTCCTCAAAACAACTCTGCCTGATCATCCCATGGAAATTGTCCCTCCCCTCATTGTCACTGGCACGTGCTTTAGTTTTGATGTAGCACTTATCATGATTCATATGATCACAGTATGTTTATATCTTAAATCCTAGGTCTCCCGGTAAAATGCAAATTCTATGCAAATCACTGTAGAGTTTAACAGAACTTAAATGGGTGGAAGAGTGAATGAATGGATGAGCAGTTGTCCATTCAAGAGAAAAGCCCTCTTTCCTATGCCAATGACATGGAAGGAAAGTAGTAAGGAGAGAGTGTTAGACCATTTTAATATCCTCTTATGCACAATAATAAGAGTAGGACATTCTTCCTCTAGGGAAAGATGTTTTCCTTTTAAAGAGCACTCATCTGAGAGAAGGAGGGAAGACTAGAACATCTCTTCCTCCCACAAGAAAGTTGATATCCAGACAGTACTGACACATGGACGCTCACAGAAGAGGATGGCAGGTATTATTCAGATGCTCCTATAGACACGCCATGGCAGCACAGGGAATTCAAACTGAGTTAGTGCTAAGATCCATGTTTTTCATGAAATCATAAACTTCACTAAATACCTGGAGAGCTCTTTAAGATTTCCATCCCACTAGGAACGGTTATATACATTGGCTCCTCAGACCAATCCAACCGGAAAGAAATAGGTTCTCCACTAGGTTAGCCACTACCTTCTCCAAAGGTCTAATTAGGTTGAAAGAATACTGTAAAACATGGAAATATACCTGAAACACATATAGTGGTGTTATCATTACAGAAAGTTCCTAAATGTTCAAGCATAAGAAATCCATGAAACATGATTTCATTAGAAACACAATGTCACCTCAGAACGATCAAAGAAAGCACACATAGTCCCATTATTGTCCTAGAGCACTCCGCCTTGATATCATAAAGGAGTTGAAAAATTTACAAGTACATATAATACAAAATATAATATAAATTATGGAATTAAATCAAAGGAAATTTAATAAAGCTCAGCATTCTTTGCTGTATGCTTGCCACAGTGGGCAATACACTTAGCTGTAAAATTTGCAGCAAACATAAAAATAAAAAAGTGAATCAAATATAAGATTAAATCTACCTAGAAATTCAAGAGAAATTTTATTTTCTCAAATACTCATCTGAGAGAAATTTTTCCTGGAACCTTGTTATGGTCAATTTATGGTTATTTGTTTTTGGCTAGGCTACAGTACAGAGTTATTCAAAAATTCAATACATGTGTTGTTGCTGTGAAGATACCTTTAGTATAACTAAAATCCATTTGGCTTTAAATTAGGTAAATCATCTGATTGGACCGGCTTCCATCACTGGAAAGGGTTTAAGAACAGAACTGAGGCTCAGAACAAGAAGAGATCCCCCCGATGCACAGTATCTTCAGCCATTGCCTGAGTGTTCTCTCCTGCCCTTCTGAGGGTTTGACCACCTTCATAATGAAGTTAGTCAATTCCTTACAATAGGTCTGCTGCCATCTAGCTCCAATTGGATCTGTTTCTCTCACTGAACCTGGAATGATACCTGGACAGGAAAGATGCTATTGTAAAAATGACCCAAACTGTGGAAGTGGCCTTGGATCATAGGTAGATGTTGGAAGAACTTGGAGATGTTTTATAGATGAATTTTAAGTTTGTTTGTTTTTTTAACAAACTGTTGATAAAATAATGATGAGGACACAGAGAAAAGTGAGAAATGCCTGAAAGAAAAGCTGTATTGTCATTTTAAAAATAGTTCAATTGTTGTAAATATGCTGCTAATGTTGTTGTTAGGTGCTGTTGAGTGCATATTGATGCATAGTGACCCTATGCACGACTGAACAAAACACTGACCTGCGCCCACCATCCAATTGTTATGCTGATGATTTGGAAAATTCTTAACTTAGTCATATTGGCAAAGGATACTAAAATTAGTAGATTCACTGTGATTAAAAAAAAAAGCTCTGAATAGAAAGTCAGAAGTGTGCATGGTCAACCTTTTCCTCCTGCTTGGGGATAATCAAAGTCAGCATATTCAATCACACAGAGAGATTTTTGAAGGGATCAAGTATGGGACGCATGAATTCTTCTCACCCATCTCAGCAGAAGCCTTGGATAGAGATAGCTTTATCTGGGAAAGATCTGTCTGTGAAGGTCCCTCTTGTCGAACAGGAGAATGGACACAAAGAGAAACACTACCATCTTGTACATAAAGGGAACAAAAGAGTACAAAATGAACTTCTACAGATAGGGGAGAAGTTGATAGCACTACTCAACTGCAATTACCTGCTAATTGTTATTAAAATAGTCATGAGGTACAGAGCATTTTCCCTAGGCTTTGAAACCTAGAGGGGTTTGACCAACCAGATTTTGAAATTGCTTAGCTCTGCTGACTTTTTCCTTCCCCACTTCCTTCCCTTTTAGTAGGAATGTCTATAAATGCCATCCAATGTCTATTCCACAATTATATTTTGGGAGTATATAAGTTGTTTTTGAGTTGGCCAGGGCCAGAAGTGGAGAGAAATCGTGTCCTGGGGTTGGTTATAGACAGTCTCACCAAATACCTAATTTAGATGATTGAGATAATGAGATTGAGCTTTAAACTTGAGTTTTTGATGCAATGAACTTAGACTTCAGGGGGCCTTGAAATAGAGCAAATATATTTTGTATGTGAGACAGACATGACTCTGTGCACTGGAGTGAGCACTTCCACCAAACCAAACTCACTGCCATCGAGTCAATGCTGATGCACAATGACCCAGGACGACAGGAGAGAACCTCCCCTGTGAGGTTCCAAGACTATAACTCGACGGGAAGAAGGAGCCCATCTTTCTCCCACAGAGGGCTGGTGGTTTCAAAGTGCTGAGCTTGAAGATCACAGCACAATGTGTAACCATTATGCCACGGTGGACAGATTAATGGACACTCCATGATGTCCACATCTTAATCACTTGAACCTGTGAACATGGGCTTTTGCATGGCAAAATTAACTTTATTTATGTATGTGATTAAGTTAAGGATCAAGGAGATGTTCCTGGACTACCAATGTTCAATGCTGGCTTTCCCTAAAACAACCTGGAGTATAAGTTTTCTGTAATTATGATTAAATCCTGTGTTTGTGTGTAAAAAGAATAGAATTTCCCTATGAAAGTTTGCAGGCATCATTCAAACCATGGCTGAGTCACTTTCATGCACCTCCATGAAGGAAGGCTTCGAAAACACTTTCAAATCAATTTTTTAAAAAAGAATCCGCAAAAAACCCAAACAATATCTATAAAATGTGTTTATTTTCCCAAAACAAACTAAATTTCTATTTAATCTAGTCTCTAGTTCATATTACTCATTTATGAAGGGGGAATCTCATAGGGGCATATTTTCTCACACCTCAAGAATTCAATTAGCTTATACAGAATATAGAAAGTTTTAGAGAAAATATTTCGACATCTTCCACAGGTAAGGTCATGGTTATCACTACGTTCCATTATGTTGCTTCTGATTCATAGTGACCCTATGTACAAAAGAACAAGATACCACTTTTATGCCAGCCTCACAATTGTGCTTGTGCTTGAGCCCATTGTAACAGCCACTGTGTCAACCCAACTTGTCAAGGGCCTGCCTCTTTTCCACTGCCCCTCTCTCTAATTTACCAAGCACGGTGTCCTTCTTAAGGGACTCCTCTCTCCTGAAAACATGCCCCAAGTTCATGAGACAGAGTCTCAGCATCCTTGCTTCCAAGGAGCCCTCTGGCTGTATTTTTCAGAGGTCCATGTGTTTGTTCTTTTGGTGGTCCACAGTACTTTCAATATCCTTTGCCAACCGCACAGTTCACAAGCACCCATTCTTCTGCAGTCTTCAGTGGCCAACTTGCATAGGAGGTCATGAAAACTCCATGGCTTGGGTCAGGAACACCTGTCCTCAAAGAAAGATCTTTGCTTGACAACACTTTAAAGAAATCTTGTGCAGCAGATTTACCCAGTACGATCCACCATTTAATCTCTCGACTTCTGTTTTCATGGGCATTGACTGTGAACCCAGGCAAGATGAAGAGTTTGGTGACTTCAGTCACTTCTCCGTTTGTCAAGGTGTTACCTACTTGTCCAGTTGAGAGGAGTTGTGCTTCCTTTACATTGGGTAGAAATCCATACTGAATGCTGAAATCCTTGATCTTCATCAGCAAGTGCTTCAAGTCCTCCTCACTTTTAGTAAGCTTGATTATATCCTACACATTGCAGGTTGTTAATTAAGCCATCCTCTAATCCTGATACCAAATTCTTCTTCATACAATTCAGCTTCTCTGATTATCTTATCAGCATACAAATTGAAGCTTACAGGATTGCCTTGATCTATTCACAGAGCTGACTCCTGATTCATATATAGATTCCACATGAGCACAATTAAGTATGCTGAAATTTCTATTTTCTCAATACTATACACAGTTTGTTATGCTACACACATTTGAATGTTGTGGCATAGTCAATGAAACACAAGTAAACGACCTTTTGGTATTCTGTACTTTCAACAACTGTCCATCTGACATCAGCAACATAGTCCCTGTTTCCATGTGCGTTCTGAATCTGGCCTGCACCTCCGAAAGCTGCCAGTCAATGTACTGTTGCAATGATTGTTGCACGATCTTCAGTAACATTTTACTTGCCTGTGATATCAATGATATTTTATATAATTTGTGCATTCTGTTGGGTCACCTTTCTTTGGACTGGGTACAAATATGGATCTATTCCAGTCAATGGCCAAGTAGTTTTCTTCCAAATTGCCTGGCTTCCACAAATGAGTGCCTGCAGTCGTTCACTGGCTTGTTGAAACTTCAATTGGTGTTCCATCAATACCTGGAACCCTGTTTTTAGACAATGCTTTCAGTGCAGCTTGAACTTCTTCCTTCAGTACCATTGGTTCCAGTTCATATGTGGAAATGGTTGAATGTCCACTAACTAGTTCTTTTTGATACGGTGACTCTGTGTATTCTTCCCCACCCCCTTTTTTTTTTTAGGTTTCCTGCATCATTCACGATCTTGTCCACAGAAACTTTCAATATTGAAACTTGAGGTTTGATTTTCTTTCTTAAGTTCTTTCAGTTTAAATTACATTGGGCTGGTTCTTAACTTTCAGTTTCTATGTCTAGGTCTTTGCATATTTCTTACGATAGTTTACTTAACCTTCTAGATTTGCCCTTGGACATCTTTGTTCAGCACTTTGACTTCATCCTTCCTGCCATGTTCCTTCACTACTCTAGAATGAAGAGCAAGTTTCAGAGTTTCTTCCAAGATTCATTTGCATTTTTTCTTTGTTTCCTGTCTTTCCAATGACCTTTTGCTATCTTCGTGACTAATGATAATGAGGTCTGCCCATGAGAAACTGACAGACATTATAAGTTAAAATAATATTTAAGAGTCATATCAGAGATACAAATCGTAGACTTAGTTTTTATACTTGTTGCTACAAGCCATAGATGGATGTTGAGTCCATCAGGGATTTATAAGGTATGGAGTGATATTGTGGAATCAGTGTTAATTTTCATTAGGCAGGATGGTGGTATTGTGATTGCCTTGCTTTATTGTGGTTGGCAACCCAACCCGTAACCACCATACTACCAGGGTTCCTTGCCTTGCTTTAGTAGTCTCTATCTGTAAGATATTCATAGTGAACTATGAATAAGTGAAATGAATAGAATGTTCTTTAAAACACTGAAACTTAAAGAAAAGAGGTAATTTATAAGAAACAAGAATCATTACTATCAATAATTGTTCAAGTTCAAAAATGAGTTCATGAGAGTTATGTTGTTCTTACTACTTTTACATATGCCTAAACATTTCCATTGAAAATAAAATAATTATGGATCCTGTATAACACACATAAAAATGAGTGTAATCAAGATCTAAAAATTTAATTTGTATAATACAGCTATTTTATTTTGACCAAGAATATTTTCAAAGTACATACTGAAAGTTGCCCAACTAAAGTCTCAATAAAACATCATGAGGATCAGAGGGGTTACCGGAACTGGGAAGGTTTAGGTCAAAGCTATTTATGGAAGTCTGTTTACTCATTTCCTTTCACACAAAACTAAGCAAAGATTCTGTTCCTTAAAATTCCATGATAGTGAAATTGACCAAAACGCCTGTTCCCCTGGTCTATAGTAAAGAAAGGTTCATTTCACACTAAAGCATTCTTTGGAAATAAAACTTGCTTTTACTTTTATTTACATCTTTGAGTTTGAAGTAATTTCCTTTTTCAATGTGTAGATGTTCCGAAATGGTTTTTTGGAAGAACTCTAAAGGTCAAAGAGAATAAGTATGTTCTTCCAACAATTCTAAAGTGAAAATGAGAAATTTTGAAATCCTCTCACTTTAGCTTAAGAATTTATATAAATACTGCAATTTTTAATAACTACATGCTGATTAAATTGAACATAACAGGATTTTAAATTATTACCAGGGGAAACTCAACAGCAATTATGGTGTATATAAAGTCATCATATGAAATTTAGAAAATGGGCTAATTTAATGAAAGAAGCACCATGTATCATCCATTTAGCATCAGTTAGCACCCACTTTCTATTCTCCTACTTGATATCGCTATATTTTAAAACTCCTACTTGCAAATATGAGAATAAAAATAGAACATTTTCACTGGTAAATAGGATGTATGAAATTTAGCACAGTTCTTGAACAGAAAAAAGAATAGCTAGCACACTCAGCTGCAAACCAGCAGATTGGAATTTTGAGTCCAATGAAGTACCTTTGAAGAACGGCCTGGTGATCCACTTCCAAGAAGCTCAGTCAGGGAAGCAGCTAGAGAGCACAGGTCTACTCTGACACAAACAGGGTCAGCGTGGACCACAGTAGACTCAATGGACACTCAATGGTGTTTTGATTGGCTTTTCTGTGCAGAGCATCGAATTTTGTATTCATTAACTCCATTAATTCTCACTAGAAGTCTAGCTTCCCAAATAGACAGTTTCCTTCATTAAATCTATATCTAGTTCTCAAATCTCTTTTAGTAGTGCAGCAACAAAATCTTTGTTCACAATTGTGTTTCTGGCCAATATTACATCAACTACATAATGGATTCGTTTATTTGAGCCTCCCATGCCTGACGCACTGTCCTAATATCTCTTTTCACTGGAAGGAGAAATCATAATTTGAAATGTTGACAGTTCCTTCGCTGTCCACCGTGCTGCTACTGTCGTCAGAAATGTGTCCACATAATACTCACGTGACTAGTTCCTAAAATGTTCATTCTCATCACTTCTCCCCTCTCCCCAGAAGCTGACTGCTCACGGTGGGCTATATTTGGTCAACGATGCAACTGCTTTTGGTATATTTAGAGTTCCTAATGGAAACTTCCTTTCAGATATACAACTGCTGTGTGCACACGTCTGGAAAATCCTTATTAAAATGCTTTGCTAAAAATGTCCTTATCCATGTAGCACTTTGCAAAATAATCTGCTTTTATAGACATCATTATCAATATAGCAAATCAAGCCAATTTTTTATTATTATTATTTAGAGGTCTATTACTGTCCACAGTCAGCGCTGAAAGCATGAGGATGTTTCCCGAGGTGGTTTTTTGTTATTGTTGTTAGCCTGACTACCTGCTTTTGATCCAAACGAGATTCCGCCATTTCTATCACACAGCATTTCCTAGCATAGGGGTGTCACCTCTCAAGGTGAAACTAAAACTGACCCGATACATTTTAAAAGCTATTTTATTTTATTAGGTGGATCCTTGGTATCATTTCTAAATACGACTCTTCTATTTTTAGAGAATGTATCTGCTAAATGTTTTATGATTTCTAAATGTTATTGTGCTACGAGGGAGATTTTTATATTTCCTATTTTATAAATAAGAAATACTAAGGCTTAAGCTCACCTATGTTTCTCTGAAAATGTCCCCATTACTAATGCTCTTCAAATACTTTTAATTCTGTCTGCTGCTGCTATTCTGTGGTTGTATTGACCTAATGCTAACATTTCTGTCCCTCTGAAGTTCATCACTGGGAGCTTCTAGAACATGTCAAGCCTGTTTCACCTAGCTGATATCAGGCTGTGACTTTTCTCCCATGATCCACTTTATTTTTAATGATTTCAGCCTACACTATAGGGTATTTCTTTTTAATTGTCAAATTGAGTGACACCTGTTTAAAATTTTTAAACAATTATATGTGAAGAAGGTGAATGGAGAATGACTTTGAAATCACAGCACACACTTACAAAAATAGAATGTGGGACATTCATACGATTTGAAGAGAAACCAGATTGTGGGACATTCATTATGAAGAACAATGCTATATTCTTATGGAGACTCTATCATTATGTTCTTCAGGAAGCACAATTTTAAAAAGAGAATGTTTGTAATAGAAGAAAGAACTAGGAGGCAAAGGG
>NW_022111320.1:7616928-7629841 GCF_000313985.2 Echinops telfairi | reverse complement strand
CAACAAAAGTGGGTGAAGGGAGACATTGGACAGTGTAAGACATGAAAAATAATAATAATCATTTATAAATTATCAAGGGTTCGTGAGAGAGGACTTGGGGGGAGGGAGGAGAAAAATGAGGAGCTGATAACAAGGGCTTAAGTAGAAAGAAAATGTTTTGAGAATGATGATGGCAACAACTGTACAAACATGCTTGACACAATGGATGGATGTATGGATTGTGATAAGAGTTGTGTGAGCTCCCAATAAAATGATTTTAAAATAAGAAAGAGAATGTTTGGTGGAATTGCAGCAAGAGGTTGAAGTGGTCAGTGGAATTCAATATTTAGTCAGTATGACCTGCACAGAGAATTCTGGGCATTCACCTGGTATATTCTCCATCCCAACAAACCATATAGATAGTTCAGACTAGTTCAGCTTCCCTCTCACACCAAGGTGCCTAACCTGTAAACTTCCTCTTTCAGTCTCCTTTTCTTTAGTCTACAACTGTTGTAAGTAAGTAGCAACCAGATTAATCAATCAAGTTGTCTTTTTAATTTCTGCTTACATCAAAACCATTTTCATAAAGTGTAATTATACCAGTCCCCGGAAGAAGAAAGGTGTAAACTAAGTTACAGCATTATCAAGATCTCCCTTTTTAAACCTTCAGAAATGCTGCAAGAATAGCACAATCAACATTCACTTTTCCCTTCACCTAGATCTATGTCCCAACCCTTTTTCAATTTTTGACGTTGTTAGCTGTTGTTGAATTGAGTCCAACTTGTAGTCACCTTTTATACAACAGAAATGCTGAACAACCCTGCATCCACTTCATCATTGTTATGGTTCTGTAGTAGCCATCGTAATAGCCACTGTGTGAAAGAGTCTTCCTCCACCTCACCCTCTGTGTACTTGATCAAGCTTGATGTCCATCTCCAGGCATGGATCTCTATTGAAAATAAGTCCAAAGGACACGAAGCGAATTCTCACCATACCCACTTCTGAGGAATATTTTGGCTGTCCATCGTCCAAATTAGAAGCACGTGTTCATCTAGCAGTCTATAGCAACCTTCCATGTTCTCCACCAACGTCGTCACTGAAAGGCATTAGTTCATCCCAGAGATTCCTTATTCAGTGTCCCACTTCCACATGCGTATGAAGTGACTGAAAATCTCATAGCTTGGGTTCTTGGCACGTAGGTCCTCAAAGTGATAAATTTTCTCTTTAACATGTTTAAATGGTCTGTGCGGGGCAGATTTTCCCAATGCTCTATGCTTTGTTGGATATTTTTTGATTGCTGCTTCCATGAGTGTTGACTGTGGATCCAAGTAAAATGAAATCCTTGACAACTTTTCTCCATTGATTATAATATCGTCCATTGTTCCAGGTCAGAGGATTTTTGTTTCGGTTACAATAGATGGCGATCCCTAGGGAAGGCTGGAGCCATTGGTCCTCATCAGCAAGTGCCTCAAGCCCTCCTTCCTTTCAGCAAGCAAGCTTGTGTCACCTGAATAGCACAGGTGGTTGTTGTATTTCCCGCCAATAAAGCAGATTCTTAGATTATTTGTTCAGCACATATATTGAATGAGTTTCATGAAAGGATATTTTGTCTGAGTCTAGAAGTTCCACTGAAACCTGTGAACCGTAGTGATCATGCTGGTATTTGAAATGCAATTGGCATAGCTGTCAGCATCACAGCACTACCCGTCATGACAGTAGGACAAACTGACCAATGAGTGGTGGTTTAGGAGGCTTTCCAAACAATTGTTTTCCTAATGACTATCCACCCAATGAAAGTTATTACTGCAGAGAGCATTAACTGTAGTCTTTATATATATGTGTTCCATATAGTAAGAAGAGTGAGAATTTTGATTTCACAATAACCAAATTCTACCCCTTCCATTGAGAATCCATTACTCACATACAAAAGGTAACATTTTTCCAAGTCTGATATATACTTACCAAATCCACTGCTATGAAGTCAATTTCAACAAATAGGGACCCTATAGGAAAGAGTAGAACGCCTTCATAGGGTTTCTGAGATTAAATCTATACATGGCAGATAGGTATTAAATTTAAATAAATTAATTTTAATACATAGATAATTTAAATCCATTAAATGTAATACATATATATTTTATAATTATATAAGATTTTATAACTATATAAGATATTTTATAAATTATATATACTTACACCCACAGCCATTGAATTGATTCCACCCATTGAGACCCTAATAAGACAGAGTAGAACGTCCCCCTATCATTTCCAAGCTATAATCTTTATGGAAGCAGACTGATACTTTTTTTTTCCCCATGCAGTGTAGTATCCGGAGCACTAGAACTTCCAACTTTTCATTTAGAAGCCAGCACATAGCCACTGTGCCCTCGGGAGTCCTGAAGACCATATATAGAGGTGTCAGGTCACATCTGAGTGTTCACTGACATAGTACATCCTAGTCTTGCCATGAAGAGTGAAGTGGCTGGTTCTGGTACTTACGCCTAGTTATTCATGACTGATTCCATTCTGACTCACAGTCAACCCAGAGGACGGGGAAGAACGGCCCCGTCATCTCCTAGGCTACACTTTGTCAAGGTTTAGATTGCATTGTCTTCTCCCTCTTCAAGTTGCTGGTAGGTTTGAACATCCAACCATTACTTTAGCAGTTGATTGCTTAATCATCATGCCACCAGAACTCTTTAGCCAAGTCTTAGCCTCCTAAATGGATATATTTGAGCTTTTTTAGAAGTGGTGACGAGTTTATTGTATCAAATTAGATATTAATTGATTTCTTCTCTAATCGATTGCAAAATGATGACTTGCCTAGATATAATTGTGTGCACAGAATTTTTGAAGAAATATTTGCATGATAAAATTATGCTTACATTTAGTACCAAAAATTAAAAGCTATCTTCTCTTTCTTTGAGGAGTGGAACCCCATGCCTTTAAGTCCATTCCCACTATAACCAACCTGTCTGACAGGGTAGACCTGCCCATAGGGTTGGCAAGCCTGGAATACTTGTTGAAGCAGAGTGCCATGTCTCTCTCCCATGAAGCAGTGGGTCAGTTCAAATTGCCAATCTTGCTCCACTAGGGCACAAAGCAGATGACACCACTTTGTTTGCTGACAATGAGGAAGACTTGAAGCACTTGCTGAGAAGATCAAGGACTGCAGCCTTCAGTGCCGATGACAACTCAATGGACAGAAAGTTAAATTCCTCACAACTGGCCCAATAAATAACTTCACGAGAAACACAGACAAATTTGAACTTGTCAAGGATTTCATCTTGCTTGGGGCCACAATCAGTGCTCACAGAAACAGCAGCCAAGAGATAAAAGGATCCATTGCATTGGGTAAATCTGCTGCCCAAGATTTCTTTAAAGTCCTGAAAAGCAAGAATGTTGCTTTGAGAATTAAAGAAAGCTTGACCCAATCCATAGTATTTTCGATTTTCCCAAATGCATGTGAAAGTTGGACATTGAAATAAGGAAGACCAAAGAAGCCTAGATGCCTTTGAATTATGGCGCTGGTTATGAGTGCTGAGAGTGCCAGAGACGGTCAAGCCCAAACACACCCTCCTTGGAAGAGGACAGCCAGAATGTTCTGTAGAAGCAAGGATGGAGAGACTGTCTCCTGTGCTTTGGACAGGTTCTCAGGAGAGACCAGTCCCTGCAGAAGGACAGACATCATGCCTGGTAAAGTAGAGGGGCAGTGAGGAAGAGGAAGACCTTTCACAAGATGGATTAACACCGCGGCTGCAACAATGAGCTCAAACAGAAGAACAATTAACTGTGCGGATGGGACAGAATTGGCTGGCGTTTCATTCTGTTGTATATTGGATGACTATGAGTCAGAACCAACTTGACAATGGCTTACAACCCCTAGGACTCATGCACAGAGTGTGAACAAAGTTTTCTGAATTACATGACTCTAATAAAAAGGTTACGTGTGTCATGAATGAAAAAAAAATGACGACAGTAAGAGATAATATGCCCCTAGTTCAGAAGTTCAGAGATAAGAGTGGCCAACCCCTCCACTTCCACCAAAGTACACATAACAAATGTATACTAACAAATTATAGCCAGAGTGGAAAGGAAGGGGCAAGTAGCTGGAAAAAATACACTTAAACAATAATACATTTAGCAACATAAACTGCTCCCAGAAAATGAAATACAAATGGCTTGTGCATATATTAATATATTCTAAGTCTGACTTAGTAACATAAATGCAAATTTAAGCTATAATGCAATACATGTCCCCAATCAACAGGAAATATCAGAAAGTTTGCAAGTACATTCTGTTGGCCTGTGTATGTGCAAACAGGCCCTCTGATAGTGTGTAGGCAGGAGTGACAAATCATGCTCTTTCAATTTGGCAACATGAGTTAAAATATTCAAAGCATAAATCTCCTTGAAGTGTGGAATTTACTTGTAGGAAGTGAACCTATAGTGATATTTGAACATGTGCACTAAAAAAGACACAGTCTATACAAAAATTATATAACTTTATAACACAAAAATGGCAGAAACAAAAATGTCTATTAGTAGGGTGCTAAATAAAATATCATAAAATAATAAAATAGAATAGCATTAGTTGTTAAAAATAAAAAGCAACTCTACATATATGCTTATGGAACAATCTCCAAGACCTGGTGTTAATTTTTTTAGCACAAAAAAATGGAAATTACAGAAAAGAATCTGGATATTTGCATCTGTTAAAGTATAAGGGGCTTCAAATTATTCATGGTAAATGGAATCACAGATTATGGTATTGTCCCAGGAACTTCGTAAAGTCCCCTCAAATGAGTTATAATTGTAAAATATTATATAAAACAGAATATTTCTCATAGGAGACATGAAACAAATAGCTACATAACTTTCAGAAGAATTTTTGAAATCATAAAGATAAAAGAAAGCCTTATTTTTCATTTTATATTCTTTTGAATATACAATTTCCCATCACATGCATGTATTATGTACTAAAGATACATGAAGAAATAGGAATGCAGTTATAAAGAATAAAAGTAAGCACATTTGAAGCATCATCTTTGGTAATTAAGTGAACTGCACTCCAAAGAAGTAGTAAATCTGTAAGACTGCATTGTTTTCTTTTCTCTATTTGTAGGTCCAAATAAATATTTTTGGTTTTGTGGGTCATAAGGTCTCTGTCAAAATTGTTCACCCTTTTCAGGGCAGCACAAAAGCAACCAGAGCCAACATAGATACAAATGAATGCGATGGTGTTCAAATTCAACTTCCTTTACAGAAAGAGAGCAGGCGAGGCTTGGTTCTCAGTCTGTAGTTGGCTGACCCCTGGTCTAACTCATAGTGGTCATTGTTATGTATTGATTATTTCCTCTCTCTCTCCAGTACAAATCTATAATTTCTGGTTAATGAAAGGCCTGAAAATAATGCTAGCTAAGATTCCAGAAACATCTAACCCATAGAAACAAATAACCCTTATGCCAAATTGTATGTCTGATACAAAAATGTATATCTGTTATCCACATAATCATATCCAGTAGCTTTAGTGTGAGCCACTTTTTATCTTCTTTAAGTAATCTATAGAGTCATACATTTAAATGTTGAGTAAACATAATGCAGAGAGGAACAGACACTAGAAACTCTTACATATTTTATGACAGCAGAGATTGTAATTTAAGTACCCTGTTGAAATATAATTGCAGCAGGCTAATAAAAATATTGTATCTCAAAATAGTAAATATTGACAAATAAAACCAGACCAATTTATGAAACTGTGAAATATATCCACTCTTACCGCAAGCTCTAATGCAGTATATTGAACAGATAATAAAAGTTTTGAGTAGATAATAAAAGGTAATGGTTTGGCTTTAATAACTTGCAAGCTACAAGGACCTAACACAAGGCGTTTATTTTTAGCAGCCCTAAACTCAGTGTTCTTGCCTATTAGTCAGCTTGGCTTAGTCATGATATCAGTGATTTGTGTTTCCTTGGACTCCACAACCATTGTCAAGGTTTTCTGTGCATCTCTATTGACAAGAGAAATACTGTTGACTTTGGTGTGCTTTTCTTGCAGGTTTCCAGTGTGCAGATTTTAAACAAGTCCTCCACATGCAAGGTCATCTATGCCTTGCCTGAAAGCACTTAAAAGTCAGCAGAAACTTCATACTGTTCAGCTTGGTGAATGCGTCAAATAGAAAGTATCAGATGCTAAAAGTTTTGAATAGGATGAATTCTGGAAAATGGACATTATTTTTATAGACTACTCTCATAGGCAGGGTTGCCTATTCCACAAAAACATACCTAAGTGGAGAGGGAGTAGGGGGGTGGATACTTGAGTGCTAGTGTAAGGGATAAAAGGCCACATGATGATCTTAAGGTGTTTGAAATAACTACAGGGCGGCCATGTGTGGTGCCCGACACCTTGAGGGACAGAGCAAAAGAAAGAAACCACCAAGGTTCACACAAGTTGGACCGACCACACAGCTAAAAAGAAGAGAGTCTAAAAATAGTCTATCATGACAGGGGCTCCAAAGACTTTCCTTCACATCTCCGCGTGGCCAATGAAAGAACAGATAAACCCTGTGGCCTAGACAGCTACTATTTCACTCTGAACCAGGCCTTCGGTGGCATATTTCACTTTTAATCCTTTGTCCTAAAATTGGTGAAGATCAAGGGGTCTCTCTTAGAGCCCACTGTTTCAGCCAACAGCCCCATTTAATATAACCATAGTGTTTCACTGTAAGGCAGCCAGCTCGTCGTGGCTGTCAACAAATCAGCATTTCCTTACAGCAAGGAGTTTTCGAAATACTTTTGGATTAAGCGTGCTCGGATACAGGAAACAATATGTCTTGAATTCTAAAAATTACACCAGTTACTTATAAGCTACTGTGAGACTTGCCAACTCACATCTGTCAAGTCACCCACCTTGCTTCTCCAGCAGGACCGCAAGGACCTCATAGCCGGAGCTTGAAAAGCGCATTAGCGCTGTATATCCTCCCGGTAATAAAGGGATCAAAACCAAGTCTCCTCCTCAAGCTGACCTTAAAGTTCCAGGAATTTAGACTCTTCCAAAAAATAAAAATCTCTTCATCAAGACATCAGCATAAATATTAATGCCTCTTCTGTAAGAAACACAACAGAAGGCAGCACAACAAACCTTAAAGAAAACACTTAAAAATAGTTCTGTTGTTGGGATGGCATAAAAGGTAGAAAAAATAAATGTTTACAAAGCACTACAAAGGCAAAACAGACATATATGTATGGCATGAACATACAGATAATATATGTATCCTATACAAGAAGGCTTCAAAAAGGTTGTGGGAAAATTCCATTATTTTTCAACTCCATTCAACTCCTTCCACCATTTTTTGTGGCTGCCTTGTATATGTTTTTTTTAATAGTTCATTTAAACAGCTCTCACACTAACAAAGTACTACCATATGGCTAAAGGTAATAAGCAAGCATTTGCAAAAGAAGAAATAAAAAGCCATTATATTTAAAATACAAATCAACAAAAATAATACAGTGTTTTCAATTATCTGGCAAAGACTAACGACCGAAAATTTTTTCAGTGTTAGTCTAGAATGGTGAGGTCTATGCATGTCATTGAAATATAAATTGGTATTACTTTCTTAATAAGAATCTCCTAACATCTATCAGAATTTTAAAGGATTGTACCATAGTTTAGAGTGTAGAATAGAGACAATGTGCATAGATGTTCTCCTTGTTAGCACAGATACTAAAACAAAAATGTTCACTGTGACACTACTGTGTTAGACAGGGTTCTCTAGAGAGATAAAGCCAAATTGCTGGTAATTTAATACATTTATTTATAAAGATAATTATCTATATAACACAAGAAATGAACTGTTAAATTATATACAGATAGATATATAATACAAGAAATGAACAGTTAAATTATGAAGCAATACAAATGGCTCAGTGCAACTCACTCCCGTGAGACAGAGTTGTGAGACACCAGCAGTCCTTCAAGTCTAGTCTGCTGTCAGATCTTCCTCTATATATAGAGAGAGCTAGGCTATCTCAGCACAGCAGCCAATCACAAGGCAGGTCACCAACTGTCAGCCAGGTCACCAACTGCCAGTCCCCACCTCCAGAGATGTCTTAAAGGGACCTCAACTTACAGCGAGACAGTCCACAGGCTGGGCATCCCACAGGTAGTATAGCCTGTAAATTGAAGCACAGAACAAGCAAGGCAGCTGCACACTGGTCCGATGATCAAAGAGCGAGAACAAGAAAAGCGAGGCTCACCGAGCCATTTATCTCTCTACCCTTCAGTTAATCCGACTTCTGTTTATCAGCCAGGTTGGCACAATAAACTATCTCAACTACTTATATAAACCCAAACCAAACTGACTGCCACTGAGCCAATTCTGACTCGTAGTGACCCTATAGAACAAGGTAGAACTGTCCCGATGGGTTTCCAAGACTATAACTTGTGATAGTCTTGTCTTTCTCCATGAGGTTGCTAGTGGTTCCAAACTACTGACCTTGTGGTTAGCAGCTCAATACATAAACACTACGCTACCAAGGCTCCACTTATAATAGAACATAATTGGTAATCTAAGTGCCTAAACAGTTAATATTAGATTCTCACTGGTTCGCATTACCAGTAAGTACTTATTACAAACCATGCACAGTAATGAATCCTTTGCATTGCATTTTACAGAGCATTATTAAGCTTAAGTGATTTTTCCAGATTTACACAGACAATAAATGGTGTAGCCACGAAAATGCAGGTCTTTCTGATTTAAAAACTGCATAGACTTCAGAATAATTTATAAGCCATGAGTCTATTTATGTACATAAGTGCTTATGCATTCATCGGTCTTGAGGATGTAAAGAAGAAATCCGTAAAGTCTTTTTGACCCAAACTGCATGAGTGAATTAAACTCAGCTCTGGCTGAATTAAATGTTCCTTCCCTTGTGTCTCTGTCAGAGGATTCTTGTGTGCTTAGTTGCAGTCAATACCCTCACACTCTCCTGTTGTCTGACTATGCTAATTGCTAGAAGCCATAAAAACTGGTAAGCAATTCCTCAGTGTGGTGGTGGAAATGGTGTGGAGGCCATACCTGACCTCCTCCAGCTTTAGAGGGAGAAGGAGCCTACAGCCCCATATGAGCCAAGACTGGCACAAGGCAGGGGTCAAATTGCCTTCTTTACCCTATTCTAATAGCAGCCATCCCACAGCACTCTTCCTCTCTGCTGGGTTCAATAATCAGTTGCGATGGCCACCAGAACTCAGTGGCAATTTTTATGATACGGGTGTTTATTCAGGAAGGTAACAGGCTAAGGATACGCTAAGGATACATCTTTTTATTCACAGCAGCACCTCTTCTCAGCCAGCAGCCAAGTCTCTCTCTAGTTCTCAGTCCTTCCAATACATGGTCCTTTGGCCTCAGCCTTCTTCTCTGAGCCACAGAGCCCATTGCTCTGCCTCGCCAGACATCTCAGCATGGCTCCAGGGGACTCGGCTGCCTCTGAGACTTCCAGTACGGTCTCCCACATTCTCTAAAGATGGTTCTTCGTCCTTGATTGTCACTGGATTCTCTCGCTGGGCTTCTGAGATGACTCTCTTCTACCCAGAGGAATGGCAAAACAGACCTAACTTTCTCACAGTGTGCCACACACCCTAATTGCATGGTCTCACCCAATCATTTAGTGGGAGTTATAAAGATATGAATAGAAAAGTCATATTTATGCAATTTTATTTCGCCACAATGGCCAAGCTAGGATGTGAAAAAAAAAGTGGTCTATGGTAGGGACGGACTCTTAACGTCAAGGTCTTTCACATAAAGTAGACCCAATAAATAATTCTCCAGGACAAGGAAGTAATAAATAGAACTTTTGGAAGGTTTTGGATCTTGCCTTGTGTAAAGCTTCACACACCACTTAAAACACTTTGAGGAAAGGAGAGGCTGGTACCAAGAGAGGTTTTCACAAATTCCTGAGACGTCCAGTTAAAGCTGTTTAAAAATCTACCAATGACCCCCTGAAGGTGATGTGACTCTGAGTGATTCAAAACCAATCAAACTCACTGTCATCAATTCAATTCCAACTCATAGCAACCCTATGATGAAAAATCTCTTTAAATAGTTCCTAGAATGAATCTCTGTATGCTTCTATATCCAATTGACCAGTAGAACCCATTCCCCACCTCCAACCTATCCTCTTTGTGACCTTAAACAAAGACTGACAAATCAAACAACTATTTTATAATGTCTTTGTTCCCTGGTTTATCTGTCTTTGTTAGAAGTTGAAGTCATCAGTTATTATTTATATTGACTGCTGTCTTCCTGCAATGAAAAGCACGTGTATCTTTCCTCCTTTTTCAAATAAACTATCTTAATCCAATTTTAAGGACTGAGTCCTTTCCCACCCACCCTCTATAACAAAAGCTATATCAAAAAATGGTTTGGATTAATAAAATGCACTTCAAATTTGTGCCACATAATTCTAAATTACATCAATTTTTTGATGTTCCACCCTATTATAGTAACACGCATTCTCAAATTGAAAATAATGGCAATTAAATCAATCAGCTGCCATTTTTCATCTATTGAATTTGTTTCAAAATATATATAATAACAAATTGTTGGTGAAGGTTTAGGAAAATTGACATGGCTATAAATTTGGGAGGTATGATTATTGGTGATTTTAATATAATACTTTTTAGTTCCAATTTTCCTGCTATGACTGCCTACATTTTGTACTTTATTTATTTAAATCAAACTATAGGAGATGATATCACCTCAGACAAAATTCAATAGGAGAACTGGATTCAAATGCAAAATGAAGTATCCGACTGGCTTTCTTTCTTTTCTTCTTTGTTTTCTTTCTTTACAGAGACTGTTATTATTTACTCTGGTAGACTGAACTTTGTTCACTTTGGCCAAAAAGTTGTGATGGAATCTCAGGTCTATGCAGTACTTACTCCTGATTTTTTTTAATCATTTTATTGGGGGCTCATACAACTCTTAACACAATCCACACATACATCTATGTGTCAAGCCCATTTGTATGTTTGTTGTCATCATCGTTCTCAAAACATTTTCTTTCTACTTGAGCCCCTGGTACCAGCTCCTCATTTTTCCCCTCCCTCCACCACCCTCCCTTGCAAACCCTTGATAATTTATAAATCATTATTCTTTTTTCATGCCTTACACTGCCCAACATCTCCCTTCACCCACATTTCTGTTGTCCATTCCCCAGGGAGGGGATTATATGTAGATCATTGTGATCGGTTTCCCCTTTCTTCCCGACTTTCCCCTTCCCCTCCCTGTAGAGATAATGGTATCTCTACTCTCATTATTGATCCTGAGGGGTTTATCTGTCCTGGATTCCCTGTGTTTCCAGCTCTGATCTGTACCAGTGTACATCCTCTAGTCTAGCAGGATTTTTAAGGTAGAATTAGGATCATGATACTGGGTGGGAGGAAGCATTAGAGAACTAGAAGAAAGTTGTATGTTTCATCAGTGTTATATTGCACCCTGACTGGCTTATCTCCTCCCCAAAACCCTTCTGTAGGGGATGTCCAGTTGGCTACAGATGGGCTTTGGGTCTCCACTCCATACTCTCCGTCATTCACGATGATATTATTTTTTGTTCTTTGATGCTTGATACCTGATCCTACTGACACCTCATGATCACACAGGCTGGTGTGCTTCTTCTATGTGGGCTTTGTTGCTTCTCAGCTACATGGCTGCTTGTTTATCTTCAAGCCTTTAAGACCCCAGATGCTATATTTTTTGATAGTCAGGCACCATCAGCTTTCTTAACCACATTTGCTTATGTACCCATTTGTCTTCAGGGATCATGTTGGGAAGGGAGCATCACAGAGTGTCAGGTTAATAGAACAAAGTGTTCTTGCATTGAGGGAGTACTTAAGTAGAGGTCCAAGGTCCATCTGCTGTCTTAATACTAGACCTATAAAAATATGCACATAGAGCTATTTCCCCATCATCATATATAAATATATTTACATACAGGACTTCTGATCTTATTGCCCTCCATCAAAGTTAAATGCATGGACAGATAGAAAAACATTTACTTATATAGTGTATCCACATCTACAACAGTGATTTCTGCTTCCCCAGAGTATCCCTGCCTTGCCCCCAATTTAGATGTGAAGCTAGTAACTGTAAAGGATGCTTCCAAGCCTTCTACACTCCTTTCTCCTCTGTTTCCTAGGCTGCGTTTTCAGCTTATGCCATTTTCTCAGCTGCACAAGAATTTTCATAGCTTTAAAAAACTACCGCTTCTAATGCAGTGGTTCTCAAAACTTGGAAGGCAGGTTATAATTGAGATTGCTGGGTCCCATCCCCAGAGTTTCAGATTTCTAAGTCTGAGGTGAAACCCAAGAATTTGCATTGTTAACGACCCTCCCAGGAAATGCTGCTGATATTGCTACATGCCATTAAGAGCCACTGTCCTCATTTGCCTTACCTGGTATGCAGACACAGTAAGTAAGTACTGGCTCATGTTTGTATTGTGTCAATCATCTGCCTTTCTATTTTCCACTGGGATGAGGGGCCTGTAATCTATATAAATCTCCTGAAACTGTGTCCCTAGACCAGTAAAATCAGCACCATCAGGAAGTGGTTAGATACGTTAAACTCTTAGTCCCACCGAACTGCCCTGTAGGGTTTCTTAGAAACTAAATCTTCACAGAAGCAAACAACCTCATCTTTCTTCCACGGAACACCAACCTTGAGATTAGCTTAATCCATTGTGCCACCCAGACCCCTTGGAAACCATACGGGCAGCTATACTCTGTCACATAGGATCACTATTGAGCCAGAGCCAATAAACAAAGGTGGAGTTTTGGACACAGCATGCTCACAGTCCATGACAGCATCTTGGAACTACATTTTCCAGGAGCCCCTGCCATCCCAATGGACATTCCTGAGCATCTTGGTGGCGGGGGAGT
>NW_022111320.1:7611967-7616316 GCF_000313985.2 Echinops telfairi | reverse complement strand
CCATCTCTTTCTAATAACTACCCCTTTCTTGTGTGGTTTGTGCTAACGAACTTGACCTAGTGGCTTACAGACCAGTTAGGAGTGAAAAACCAAACACCATCGAGTCAACCCCAATTCACAGTGACCCTATAGGACAGAGTAGAACTGCCCCTGTGGGTTTCTGAGACTGTAAGTCTTTACTGGATTGAAAGACTTATCTTTTCTCTCCAGGAGCAGATGAGGAGTTCAAGCTTCTGACTTTGTGAGTAGCAGCATGACATATACTCTAGTATATCTCCGGGTCACCTTTGAGGACTGAAAGATGATGGAATACAGGTTATTAACTTCCTGGTTAGCAACATGGCACAATGTAGCTCATGGCCTTAGTTTCATATTATATTCAAATATTGATATAAAGATCCACCTCAAAGTCATTAAATTAGGTTTGGGGGCTGGTGATACCCAGACAGTTGGATTGAGACAAAACAAAACAAAATAAAAACCAGTGGTGATTTCAAAAACCATCAGGTTTTTCTTTTAAGGGGTTTCCAGGGATGTAAGATTTACAGTGCTGAAATTAAGCCAATCCTGGACTAGGAGTTGGGAAACATTGTATATAAAGCTGATTTATTTATTTTATGTGCTGAAAGGTTTTCCTTAACTTTACAATAATTTGTTTTCTCACAGTAAAATGGGGTTAAGGCTGCCTAACATGTGAGGTAGGATTAAGTGCTCTGCATAACCCCTGACTTGCAGTAAATATTGAACAAATTCCCTTTCACTGGCCTTAATCTAGTTGAACTTCTTTTAAAAGTATCCAGGATCCTTTTGAGCAATTTCAAATGTAACTTGAATATATTGTGTGTGGTAAAACAAATCAAGACTCTTCTTAAAAGTGGAACATACTTATTTAAAGTATAATATGTTTAAACTTACATTGATGAAGAGAACAGAAGTATAGATAATAGCAGGCAAGGGTTTTCAACAGACTCAGAGCGCAGGAACTGGTTTAGTGGAATGAAAACGGACCTGCAGAAGACACTTCCAAGAAGCAAATCGGTTGGCTCCTGAGAGAGTAGTGACACCAAATACCGAAGAGAAAGGAACTGAGCAGAAGAGGCAACGCACGAGACAGGTTGACACTCCGTGTATGGAACCTCCGGACCTCCATCTTCCTCCCAACCCGTGGGGCTCGATGATGTTCTGATGTCAGCATTCCAACCCACCTTACCCCAGAGCTTGCCGTTTTCTCCTTGGAACAATAAAAAGGATAAGGATTGGGACTCAGGCACATCAGGTACAATAAAGACCCATTGGAAAATGAGGTTGAAAAAGTCTGCATCTGAATGGTGGCTGTCCTCGCCCAGACCACTTTCTGCCCCACTAAAATCCTGCAGGCAGGCTGTTCCTCCCACACACAAAACTGAAGGAGTATTCATGTGATCTTAGAGAAAACATATGAATAAATCTTTCTACTGACTACTAGGAGTGCCCCAAATAAAGTAAATTGGTTCCCTGCAGATCCCCCTGCCGTGAAAACAGGTCTCTCAAATGCTCAGGAGATAGCCGTCCACTATCCCTACATGGGAATGGACTGCAAAAGTAGGGGCACTAATAACTGAGGGAAGTTTCCAAAATGAAAGGAATAAAGAAAACAGGGAGAAAAGTGTCAGTGCAGACCAAACAGATGGGATGAGACGAGTCCTAAAAATAAATAAATAGAATATATTGACATAGAAAAATAAGAAAAGGATGTGTTAACAAACAAAAATAAGCCTGTGTAAATGAACAAACACACACCCATGCACCCCCGAAAGAAATTTCATAAGGAACTCTTGGATATTAAGAATCAGAAACAAAAAAAATCCATACGCTAGTAAAAATGCAAAGTCAGAAAATCATCTGTAAAGTAAAACAAAATAACGCACACATACAAGGTGTTTTGTTGTTGTTGTTTTAAGGAATGGGAAAGAGTGGAACACATCCTGGCCCACCAAACTCTGAGGATGATATTCCCGCTCAGAGCAGCCAAAGCACAGAGAGGACCAAAGGGTCGGCCCCACCATGAGATTCAGCGTCCCTCACTGACCCATAGCACTACAAGGAATGCCACTGGAGACACAGTGTGGGAATTGCGCCCGATCTGACCGCACTACACTGAGGCAAAACCCTCAGTGTGTGCAACAGAACAGCAAGGGGAACAGAGCAATGAAGTCCCCAGGAACTACCAAAAATAGACTTTGGGGCCAGCGTGGAATATATTGAAATAGAAAATGAGAAAAGGATGTGTTAACAAACAAACTGGACCAGAAAACACTCGACAGGTCAAAAAACAGACCTTGAACTACTTAGAGGTTTTTCTTGTTTTCGTCGCTGGTTTTGTAGTTGTTGTTGTTTTGTTGCTTTGATTTGCTCTGTCTTGTTTTGATGCATATTATTATCCCTGCAGGTCTATCTAGATAAGATAGATGGGATAAACAATCTGGAGGAGAAAACAACAGGACCAAAGGTTCCGGGGGAATTTTGGGGGACATGTGAGAAGGGGAGACAGGAGAAAGGAAGTGATAGTTAACCACCCCAGAGACAAGGGAACAACAGTGATCTTAAATTGATGGTGAGGAGGGAATAGGAGGTCTAGTAGGGCTTAATCAAGGGCAATGTAACCTAGAGGAATTACTGAAACCCAAATGAGGGCTGAACATGATAGTGGGACAAGGAGAAAGTAAAAGGAAATAGAGGAAGGAACTAGGAGGCAAAGGGCATTTATAGAGGTCTAAATACAGGCATGTACATATATAAGTATATTTATATAGGACGATGGGGAAATAGGTCTATGCGCACATATTTATAGGTCTAGTATTAAGGTAGCAGATGGACCTTGGGCCTCTAATCAAGTACTCCCTCAATGCAAGAACACTTTGTTCTATTAAACTGGCATTCCATGATGCTCACCTTCCTGACATCATTGCTGAAGACAAACAGGTGCATAAGCAAATGTGGTGAAGAAAGCTGATGGTGGCTGGCTATCAAAAGATATAGCATCTGGGTCTTACATGCTTGAAGATAAACAAGTGGCCATCTAGCTCAGAAGCAACAAAGCCCACATGGAAGAAGCACAGCAGCCTGTGTGATCATGAGGTGTCGATAAATCAGGAATAACGCATCAAAGAACAAAAAAATCATATCATTGTGAGTGAGAGAGAGTATGGAGTGGAGACACAAAACCCATCTGTAGCCAACTGGACATCCCCTTACAGAAGAGTTAGGGGGAGGAGATGAACCAATCAGGGTGCAACATATCACTGATGAAACATCCAACTTTCCTCTAGTACTCTAATGCTTCCTACCCCCCACTATCATGATCCTAATTTGACCTTAAAAATCCCAATAGACCAGAGAATGTACACTGGTACAGATAAGAGCTGGAAACACAGGGAAATCAGGACAGATAAACCCATCAGGACAATTAATGAGAGTAGCGATACCAGGACGGGAAGGGGAAAGTGGAGGAAAGGGGGAACTGATCACAATGATCTGTGTATAATCTCCTTCCTGGGGGACAGATAACAGAAAAGTGGGTGAAGGGAAATATCAGACAGTGGAAGACATGGAAAAATAATAATAATTTATGAATTATCAAGGTTTCATGAGGGAGGAAGGGTGAGGGAGGGGAAAAAATGAGGAACCGATACCAAGGGCTCATGTAGAAAGAAAATGTTTTGAGAATGATGATGGCAACAAATTTACAAATGTGCTTGACACTATGAATGGATGGATGTATTTCTATACTGTCATAAAAGTATAAAGCACATGAAAGTTAAGCATTAAGTCATTCCTTCATGTTCACTAATCATGGTGTTAGAATAGTGACTCAGAACCATCCCCAGGAAACATCCAGAGAGCTCTCACCTGCAAACCCAGCACACAGTCAGACAAACTGGCATTCAAAGACCTGCTTGGACCAAACAGATTGCAGGTGTGAGTCGCTTCAAATCTAATCACAGATTTAAGCTGGAAAATATTACTTAGTAATTAAAAGTCCAAAAGTAATCATTACAGCTAACATTAATTAAGCTGTTTTTTATTCATTTATTCTACAATGATGTAGTGAATGCATGTAATATGCTAGGCTTTAATCTAAGTACTAGGGATTTGGTAGTGAACCAGGTGAAAACCATGCCCTAATGGAGAAAGGCAACAACAAAAATAAACCAATACAAGCCAAGCTATGTCGACCCTCTCCCAAGAAGAACGTAATACAGAGGACAGCACTGAAGAAATAGCCCGGGGATATTGTTGGGTCTGTCCAGACCACAGGGATGTGAACTAAGACGAAAAGAGAGAGAGAGAGAGAGAGAACCTTACCATGC
>NW_022111320.1:7579216-7611102 GCF_000313985.2 Echinops telfairi | reverse complement strand
AAAAAATGGGTACATAAGCAAATGTGGTGAAGAAAGTGGATGGTGCCAGGCTATCAAAAGATATAGCATTTTGGGTCTTACAGGCTTGAAGTTAAACAAGCATCCATCTAGCAGGGAAGCAAATAACCCCACATGGAAGAAGCACATCAGTCTGTGTGATCATGAGGTATCCACGGGATCAGGTATTAAAAGATCCAACACAAACAATTATATCGATGTGAATGAGGGGGATTGGAGTGGAGACCCAAAGCCCATCTGTAGACAATTGGAAGGGTTACAAGGAAGGGACGATTCAACCAGAGTGTGGTATAGCACTGACGAAACACACATTATTCCTCTAGTTCCTGAATGCTTCCTCTCCCCCACTACCAAGACCCAGTTCCACCTTACAAATCCGGCTAGGTTGGAGTACACACATTGGTTCAGATAAGAGCTCTTGATACACGGAATTCAGGACAGACCAAACCCTCTCTAACACTAGTGGACGTAGAAGCAATATCATGAGGGTAGAGGAATGGAGGGATGGTTGGGAGTGGGGAGGGGGAGAAAGGGGAACCCATCAATCAAAAGGTTGGATATATAGCCCACCTCCAGGGGGACAAATAACAGAAATGTGGGTAAAAGTAGACAATGGACAGTGTAAGAATCAAAATAAAAACAATAATATATAAGTGATTAAGGATTCACAAGGGGAGGTAGATGGAAAAACAAAGAGCTGATACCAAGGGCTCAAGTAGAAAGAAAAGGTTTTGGAAATGTTGATGACAACATATGTACAAGTGTACTTGATACAAATGAATGATGGATTGTTATAAGATTGGTACAACCCCCCAATAAAATTCTTAATAATTAATAAATAATTGGAATAAATAAATAAATAAACGATCCGAAAATAAGCCCGGTGGTACAAAGTGCCAGGAATCATGGAGTATATCGAGATGTACCTGTTAAATATACCAAGGATGGCCTTACCGATATGGTGACATCTGAACAACAGCTGACGAAATTCTTACCACTCCCTGTTCTGTTTACTTACAGCCTAAAGCTATTGCATAATAACTTCAGACTTTACAATCTTAAGATTACCTTTGACCAAGCTCCTTGTTTTTGAGATATACCTGAGACTCTCTCATGGTGTGGCATTCTCTTTTCAGGAAGTTTAATTAAATAGCTTTGTATGATGAGCAGGCTTCTCCAGGGGCCTTTTGGGGAGCTTTCAGCTTATAGATGGCATGCATGCAGTACAAGGCTGGAGAGATTACCCAAACATTAGTTCAGCAAAGGATGGCATGAGTCCTGAAGAGGGAGAACTTGGGGCTCCTAGAGTTACAAGTTCATGTCCAGTAAAGGAGAAAAGGAGGGCAAAAAGGAAGGATGAAAGGAAACAGAAAGAAATAAGGGAGATTATGCCCCAGAAACTGTGAGATGTTTTATCATTAGTTTTGAAAAGAGATCAGCTTTCAAAATTTAAGAAGAATGCATTTGAATAGAAACAGATTGACTAGAGATGAGACTAACTTATATTCAAAGGTCGGTAAGAGGCACACAAGAAGCAAAAGGTAACTAAGATTGGCCAATCACCTTTGACGCATCATCTTTGACACAAGAACTAACATGAGGGAATTTACCCCAAAAGTTAATTCCAAGTGAAGTGATAAATGTCACAACATATAAAAAATATTTCCTCAATCTGAACGATTCGGAGGCTGTGGTTCTTAGGCCTCTCTCCCTACTTCCCTGATTAACTATTTTGTCAGCCACTGCACATTCTTCTTACTCCTCTTCAGCCTTATTCATCTCTTTAATCAATCGTCCTTATTCGCAGCACGATCTACTTCTGTTCACTTTATGAAGCTGTCAATGCCCAAACCAAATTTAAACTAAGCAGACACAAAGCAAAGGGATACTCAAACCAAAGGAAGCCTTACAACATCTAAACCTGCAAACCAAAAGGAAGACGCATGCATAGGAACATATCCCACATCAGTCTTCTGGCTACATGTCAATCACAGATGAACACTGTATCGTTGCACAGTTGGAAGGGGACTCAGAGATCACCTAGTCCAAAGATACCTAGGACCTTTGGAAAGTGAGTCACAAAGATGTTGCCCAAGACAGATTTGAAATAAGCTAACTCCCAGGCTAATACTCCTTCCAGCCACCCCCACCCACCCTCTATTGGAATCTATCAGAAGTATGAACTTCAAATAAAATAGAGAGCACACACTTTTCTCTCTTTTCCACACATGTTGTTTCTTAAATAAAGCAAATATCCATGTTGAATATTGTATCTGTCTGTTTAATGACTTTGTTCTTATCATAGTCTTGAGCTCAATTATTTTCTTTATAAGGGTAGAAATCATCTCTCTCACTCATTTAAATGTTTCCAGCATATAAAAAGGATAAACCTTTATGAGTATAATGGCCTAAAAGCTCTAAGCAAAAACAAAACAAAAATTTAAGGAATGAAATTGCTGTATTAGTCTCCATTTGCTATATTTGAAGTCAGTGATTATATTCCTTAATCAACGTTTAAGTCAGTAAGCTGGTTTCTCCCAAGTCTGGAGGGTGTAAATAGACTTCTACAGTGGAACAAGATTTCTTCTTCTTCTTACCATGCATTCCTTTGGTGACATAACTAATATTTTCCCATCTGACTTATTATTTTTTATAATATCTCTAAACTTTTTCCAGACTTTCAAAAAGCTTGAAAATCTTCAAAGAAGAGTTAAATTTTAATAGCTCTTAGAGGATATGTAGTCTATTTCCCTTATTTTGCCTTTTATTGAATCTAGTTTCTTTTCTCAATAGAAGTTTATAAAAAATATCCTAAAGGAATAAATTTAGAAATAAAGATATAAAATCTTTATTATATAAAAAGTTTAAAGCTATAAAAAGACGAATTTCAGGTTTACTCTTAAATATGAGATTAGTTAATATGATTATAACTCTATAATCTAGATTGTTCTTAAAGGATGTAAAGCAACTTTTAAAATACCATGTATTTCCTCAAATACTTCAAAAAAATTTGACAAGAAGGAAAGAGATAAAAACACAAAATAAAACAAAGTTGCAGATGAAATAAAGTGCTTGAGGAAGAAAAAGGAGAAGCAATCCAATTAAAACCGGCAAAGGACATGAACATACACTTCACCAAAGAAGACGTTCAGATAGCCAACAAACATGACAAAATACTCCTCATCGTTAGCCATGTAAGATATGCAAATCAAAACGATGAGTGAGATACCTCACCTTAGCATCCGCAGAAAAGTTTAAAAAATAAAAACAATTAAAAAAAAACAGGAAACAACAAATGCAGATTAGGGTGTGGAAAGACTGGAACCCATATATAGTTAGTGGGACTGTAGACTGGTGACACCATTAGAAACCGTGGTACCAGGAAAGGAGCCGTGTTGGCATAGTGAGCTACAAGCTAGGCTTCTAATCCCAAGTCCCACCACTTTTCTGTTTATCATTCTGCAGTGGTTTACAGGTTGCTGTGAAGCTAGAGGCTCTTTTACCAGCATTTCAAATACCAGCAGGCTCACCCACAGTGAACAGGGTTCAGCAGAGCTTTCAAACTAAGAACAGACAACAAAAAAGGGCTAGGTTACTCATTTTTGAGAAATTGCTGCTGAAAACCTTATTGATGGCAGAAGAACATTTTCAGAGTCTGAAAGCCTCATGAAAAGCAGCAAAACACCTTCCGGTCTAGCACCACTGGATGAGCCCATCAGGTCAGCCAGCATTTACAACAAGGCAGGCCAAGAGGGCCTCCTAAAGTAGAGTTGACCATACTGACAGAGATGGCGGAAAGCTTTCAGGACCTTTCTTTGCTGAAAGGGTACAACTCAAAGAGAGAAGATACAGCCCCAAACATCTACCAATAATCAGAACTTGGAACCTGGGTAGTATAAATCAATACAATTATTAATCAAATTTATACATCAACCACTAAAGCCGGTGATGAAGAAGTTGAAGGAGTCCACCAACTTCTTCAGTCTGAAGTTGATCAAATATGCAATCAAGGTCCTTTGAAAATCATTGTGACTTGAATACAAAAGTAGGAAATGAAGAGTAAGAATCAGTGGTTGGGAAATGGTGGTCTTTGTTAGGGAAGTGAAGCTGAAGATAGCTTCTTGGAAGACCAACAACTTCTTCATTGAAAATGTCTTTTATCACCAACATAAATGGTGAGTGCACACATGGACTTTGCCTAATGGAACACATAGAAAACAAATTGACTACATCGTGGGATGAAACAATGGTGGAATTCAATATAGCAGTCAAACCATGGCCAGGGTGGGACCAACTGTGGGACAGACCACTGTCACTCATACGAAAATTCAAGTCAAAGTTGAAGAAAATGAAAACAAGTTCACATGACCAAAATAAGACCTTGAATACATCCCACCTCAGTCTCAGGAACATCTCAAGACCAGATTTGGTACATGGATCTCCAAGCACAGAAAACTGACAAGCTGAAGGAGCTCATAGAGAACATCATAAATGAACAAAGCAAAAAGACGTGAAAGAAAGGAAAGGTCAAAAAATGTTAGAAGAGACCACTACTGGTCATAAAAAGTCAAGAAAAGGGTTTCACACTCTAATACATATTCTTTGATGGCTAGCCTGCACGAGAGGGAAAGAAAGGCTAAGTTACTAGCTAGAGGGTAGGCACAGGTCAACTTGGATGTAAGGATAAGCAATATACAATGACAGGGATGTTGTGGGGAAAAATGGCAGAGGCAACGGAAAACAATAGGAAGAGAGCAGAGGTAAAGCAAGCACGGTAAAATGTGATGCAAAATCATGCAACATCATGGTTAAAGACGCAGGCTGCCTGGGTGTCGAATGGTGTGTGAGTATGTACTGTGAGTGTCTACCTACTAATATATACAGTGTTGACAAAGTTATCTGTACATGAGTATGTTCCTTTTGCTTTAAATCGATCCATATAAGTCGTGGAGCTTATATGAGTCAAAGTTATGAAAACTTCTTAGGCATTACCAAACATCTCGAGGGAATGCATCCCTGGCTCTGGGGGTTCAAGATCATAGTCTCCGAGGACACCATGGTCAATTGGCATAACATAGTCCACAAAGATAATGTGCTACATCCCACTTGGCAAATACCGACTCCGGGCTTAAAAGGCAGGGAGTAGCCATCTCAGGTTGCTGTATTCTGTTACAAGACCCATGGGAAGAATTAGTCCCATGACCCATTCAAACATCAGTCTCCACACCCCAGAGATCAGAAGAACTAAATGGTGCAGCTGTCAACTGCCATGATAGGGATCAGATTAGAAGGACTTGGATAAGAGTGGAAGGAAAATGTGGAACAAAACTCAAAATTATAAGAGAATCCAGGTTTCGGGTCTGAACCTGAATTCTCACTCACAGCTCATTTCAGCCCAACAACAGAGAGTCTAAGGGGACAATAATGCCAGTGAGATATGCACACCTTGGACTATCTCACCATCTAAGATCAAAAGGGCCGCGTGCACACAAGGACAACGTTCAGAGAGGTTAGGGAGGAAGGAAGAACGGAAACAGGAAACACGTGGTAGAAGTGAGATGTGATGTGATGTCGCGGGGACTGTCATCAGTGACATGAAACAAAATGTGTATGAGCTATTGAATGGAAAACTAACGACCCTCTCTATAAATCTTCCTCCAATTCACAACAAAAAGTTTTTTTTTTTAAAAGAAAGTGCTTGTGGGGAAATTAAAGTGGACAGGTGATGCAGTTAGCTTTCGATATCAAAGAAGAGATAGCTCAGAGAATAATCAAGTATTCATACGAAGAAAACACCCCACCCAGCTGCTCAGTGAAAGAATGAGTTCTAGGCACTAGAACTAGTCCCAGATCTAGAGAGAATATCTGTGACAGGTTAGCTAGATGAGTTTCTAGGTAACATATGTACAATATCCTTAGCATACACATAATAAATAAAAGCTTCACAGTAGGATTTCCTCTGCTATCCCCTAAGTACAAATTAAATACAAGGCAGCAACTACATAAGAGATTTAGATTTTTGCCTCTTTCAACCCTGTATACCAATTTGTGAACATTTGCAAGATCTTGCGGATTCTGCTTTCATGGTTTCTCTAAGTGGCTACTCGCCTAGTCTCACTCTCAGTAGTCCTCTTCTGATTTCTATTGATAGCTTCTTAATTGTTCTCTCCACCTTACATTCTTTGCCTTCCCGTTTCACTTATGATTCAGATCCCAGATAAATCTTTCCAAAGTATTGTTACAGTTGTGCCAGTCCTTTCCTCAAAAAATCCATTTTCTTAAAAAAAAAATACATATATATATGACCTTACTAGCTTGCGCATACAAATTAAGCCCAAACCCATGGCCCATTAGTCAATTCCAATTCATATGCATCTTCTAGAACACTCTAGACCTGTCTCAAAGGGTTTCCCAGGCTTATGAAAGCAGACCTTCCATATCTTTCTCTAACAGAGAAAGCTGAGTTAGAGTTAGCTCCTCACTGTTGGCAGCTGAGTGCTTTAACTACTGTGCTACCAAGCTCCTCTGCTTATGAAAGATCTTTCATGCCCCGGCCTGCTCCGTGCCAGCAATCTCCAGTACCAGCAGAGGTGAGGTTGGGTAAGTTGCTTTTGAAACATTTTGACTCATGGCAACCCCAAGTGTATCTCTGGAGACCTGGGCTCCCAAAGGCTGATTTTTCTGCAGTTAATTGCCAGGCATCTTCCAAAGAGCTTCTGGGTGAACTCAATCATCTGACTTTTGGTTAAAAGTCGGATTATGTAGAGGCCCCATGCCAAGAGGGTTACAGCTACTCGGCTTTAGTTGTTCATTGCCACGGGCAATATGGGCTTGGTGTGTCTTCTCTGATGGCTCAAAAAAATCCAAAAATATGTATCCTGTAAACACTTGCTAACACAGCTTAAAACATGTGTCCTATTTCTCAATCTGCCCTTTCACATTGGCAGCTGGGTGGCATCTGCTGTTCCCTTAATGCCCCACGACCCCATACCGTTCCCACTAATAAGAAGGTGACAGTTATAAGGTGCAGGACCCATTTGAAATACTAAGTCCACTAAGTTTTTCCTGACACGCTTGAAAGTAACTTTCTTCCCTGCAGTTCCGTAAGAGTCAGGCAGCAACACTCTACCAAGTTCAATCATTATTTCCCTGAATGATAATTCTGTCTCCAGTTACACAGCCACGAAGGCACAGACCCCATGGACGTCAACTTTGAATATCGCACATCAACCTAAGAAATGTTGTCTACCCAGTCGATACACAGTGTGTACGTAATATCCAACAACAGGTTGCATAAGAGAATGACAGTGATGAGGCGTGCTCTTTACAGCCCGCATGTTGGTATTCAGCGCTGTGAAGCCAGGCGCTAGGCAGATGGCTTTCTTTCCCCCTTCACAGCTTGTCTACATCTCAGATAAAGAACTTTCTAGCATAACATCAATTTCCATAGTGCTGAGTTCTTTATTTCCCCATGAAATGAAGGTTTGCACTCCCTCAAGCACATCCTTAAAATATCTTGACTCTGCATGTAATGCTTACATTGTTTCATAAACCAAGTTTTAGGCCTATGATATATGTGTGCCATTTGTCTGCAAATACAATATTTTCAAATTTATGTAAGTTGACCTGAGCAGTAACACACACTGAGCCATAATATCATTTCACTTCTACCCAGTAACTATTTTACAGCCCTGAATAGTTTCCTAAATTAGATTAGTTTATATTGAAATATACTTTTCAAAAGATTCATAGGTTTTAATTCAGAGATTAAAGAAAGTCATTTTCTAAAAGCCACTTCTCGTAGCTCATTTTCCCCAGTGGCCTCACGCTACTGGGATGCCTATCTTTACCTTCATTTGTAACTGTCTTGGGAAACACCAAGACCGTTTGAGGCTTCAAAATATACCACTAATCTCCAATGATATTAAACCCTAATTTCAACATTAGAAACAAAGGCGGGAGGCCCGCAGCTAAACCACTGTCGTGTCCAGAGTCTCGCAGACACGGAGCTCTCCTACCCCCTAAAAGATGAAGAATCGGATGAATATGGTTGCCTGAACGTGACATAAAAAAATTGGAAGGCTTGCGCAAAGATGAAATATCAGAGGACTTAAGGAGACTTTGGTTGATATTTGAATTTGAGTAGCTGAAGTTCAAACTGGCATTTTCACAGTTTAAGCTGCATATTTAAAGGAGAAAAAAGAAAGGAAGAAAAAGGCAAGTGCTGAAAACGGAAATCCTCTGGTGAGCAGTCATGCTACTTGAAAAATTAGAGGCTTGTCAAAGAGCAGCCATAACATTTACCAAAACCTGGGGACAGAGCAAATTAAATGACAAAACCAGGGAGCCTTCTTTTGGGTGCTTCCCTCTAAGTGAAATAGACATGCAAACGTGCTGTCAAGTACTTTCCAAGTGGAAGACTTGCTTAAAGGGCTAACGCTGTAAATCCACACCTCCCTGTGAAGGAGTTCAGGCTTGTGCAATTTGGGGAAGTAGATAACAATAGCATTTATCATGTTGACAATTGGACAAGTGCATAGCAAACTTTTGTCTTTTCTTTTTTTAAAGATCATTTTATTGGGGGCTCTCACAACTCGTGTTACAATCCATACTTCTATTTAAACTCTCAGAAGAACTCTAACGCAGCACAGTGGCTGTCTCGCTGGGCTCAAACACAAGAACGATCGTGAAGGTGGCACAGGACAGAGAAGTGTTCTGGTCACTTGCCTACAGGGTACTGTCAGTCATAACAGATTCGGCTCCTAAACAACAACCATGAGGTGGCAAGGAAGCCCCTGAGTCAGGCGATGGCATCGTAGCCTCAACACCAACATGCTGGTGAGAGTGAGGGGGGCCCTGGAAAGGCAGCGTTGTGTTCTGTTACACACCACCAGAGGGAACTTGATGGGGGTTATTTCTCTGTGCATTACAGATATGGTTTAAATCAGGAAAGAATTAACTCTTTCCCCATTGTAAACCTGACACAGAACCAGGAACACCCATAGAATTGTAACTGCCTTCGTCTACAACTCTCTAATAAATATATGAAGCATCTGTACTTTTTAGCAGTAAAAACGAGGTTGGTGTCAGAAAGTAAAATAATCAGGTAGCAAATGAAAATAACTTTGCGATGAGTCTCACCGAGGAAGCAATAAGAAGCCTGTGCAATGGGAGGCTAAGGCCTTGGAAGGAAAATGTCAAGTTGAGAAATGCTTTGACATAAAGATAATGCACAAATAAAAGGGAAGAATACTTGGGGAGAGGAAACAATTGAAAGAAAAACAATTTATCTGTAATACAGAAGCTTCTGTACACATCTAAGTCATAAAGGGGCTGGTAAAGTTTCAGAGGATGATGAAATCTTTTGTTGATTTCATAGAGAAAAAGAAGAAAACCTCACTGGAGGGGGGAAAAAAAAAGAAAAGAAACCCACCGTGGTGATTGCCAGGTTCAAGCAAGCTCCTAACATGTGTGATATGAAACACTTCTTTATAAACATTTGAAATTGAAGCAAATTTCATGGAGAAGAAACACAGGGAGGGCGGGGGGGGGCACCCCTTCCTCAAGATGCCCACCTCCTAGAACCCGTGAAAATGTTTGCTATGTTGCACAGTAGAAAGGACTTTGCCAATGTAGTTCAGTCAGGAACCTTGAAATGGGGAGGTTATTCTGCGTTATCTAAGTGGGCCGAATCTAAACACATGGGTTCTTAGAAGTAATGACGCCTTATTGACCACTTCAGAGGGAGAAATGTGGCTACAGAAGACTTGCCAGAGACATGCCACATTGCCAACTTTGAAGACCGAGGCAGGAATCCAGGATCAGAGAAATTTGGGCAGCTTCTAAAAGCTGGAAAGGGCAAGGCAAAGAAGTCTCCCCTGGAGCCTCCAGAAAAAAGGGAGTCCTGCCAACACCTTGGTCCAGAGAGACTCCTATCAGGATTCTGACTCCCAGACGGTAAGAAAACATACTTTTGTTGTTTGAAGCATTTAAGTTTGTAGTTATTTGTTACAGCAGCCATAGAAAGCTGACGTGCACAGTGAATTTCAGAGCATAAATTTTAATGCATCAGATTTTCAAAATGGATGCTTAAAACCAAGCACAATGAATAAAGAAATCTCAGTCTCAACTTTAGGTTGGAGTGGCCTGTGATGTTGCATATAAAATATGCTATAAAAAATAACCTTGTGAAAGTATCTCAAGAAGAAGCTTAAACATCGTTAAAAAAGTTGCTGAGGTACCAATACTCTTGAAAATGGAGGGCCTGGTGAAAAGGCGTTACTATGAAAATCCTGCTTGGATTTCAGTTGACACTTAGCATTTTAAACTGGGCCATGCCATCCCCTATATAAAACCTCCCAGGGTATCTTATTTTATTTGAAATGTAATGTAAACCCATACCACAGCCTACCCATCCTGACAGGATCTGGCTCCTGTGGTCTCATACTCTCTTCCTCTCTCCCTTTTCACTAAGTCCCAACCACACTGCCCTTTTAAATATGCAAACCTTATTCTTGCCCCACCCTCCGGCATTTGCAGGAGGACTTCTACTTGACAAGTGTGCAGAGCATTCCGGAAGATGGTCACAGCATTGCAGGAATCAAGTGCATCAGTAGTACTAAGATTCGGAAGTAAATCTGAACAGTCCTCAGAACCTCCTCTGTACCAAACCCACTGCCACTGAGTTGATTTCCTATTCAAAGCAACCCAATATAGGGCTTCTGAGGCTGTAAATCTTCACAGGAACAAATAGACCCATCAGGGTAGAATAAAAAATATACAGAACTCAGGATACCAATCCAACTTGCTGGAGTAGCTCTGTATGGATCCTAGAATCTTTGTCTTTTTGCTAAGGATCTCCACACCTTTGAGATTGGAGTAATGTGGTCCATCTAAGACAACTAGGCATAAGAAGGCATGCTGACTTTCTCTACACTGAACACTTATTAGAAGGGACACAGATTATTAGCTTTAATGATAACATTGGGAAGCCATATAGTATAGTATAGTGGTTAGGAGGACAGACCCCAAACCAGACAATACTTAGAACAATGCTTGGCCAACAGGAATTACACAGTAAATGCTAGCCTTGACTTGTTTAAACCATCACCCTGGTAAATCAGCCATCCTTTTTATTGGGGCATGATCCACTTTAAATGTAGATTTTTCTATGTTTGAAAAATGATCCTTAGATATCTCAGTATACCTGACTTTTGTCTTTCGGAGGAGTTCAAAATAATAAAGTGAAAAGATTCTGTTCTTCCCACTGGCTCCCAAGAAGCTTGATCAATGAATGGTATAAACCTGCAGACCATAAAATCTTTACAATTATTTTAAATGGTTGCTGTTTTACTGCTGATGTGTACTGGCTTATTCAAAGCCACAGCAATATAGGGATATAAAATAAAACCTTCTTTCTTATCTACCCAGGTTCCCTGGCGGTGTCTCCCCTCCTCTAGTGCTAAACAAACTCAGAAGCAACAAAGCCCACATGGAAGAAGCACACCAGCCTATGAAACCACAAGGTGTCGAAGGAATCAGGTATAAGGCATCATCAGAATAAAAAATCTTACCATAGTGAATGATGGGGGGAGTGCGGAGTGGAGATCCAAAGCCCATTAGTAGGCCACTGGAGATCCCCTTGCAGAACGGTCTCGGGGAGGAGATGAGCCAGTCAGGGTGCGATGTAACAACGATGAGAAATACAACTTTCCTCTAGTTCCTAAATGCTTCCTCCCAGCTCCCACTACCATGACTCAAATTCGACCTTGCAAGTCTGGCTAGACCAGAGGAGGTACACTGGTACAGATAGGAACTGAAAATACAGGGAATCCAGGGCGGATGAGCCCTATAGGACCAGTGGTGTGAGTGGCGAAACAGGGAGGGTAAAGAAAGAATGGGTAGGAAAGAGGGAACCGATTACAAGGAACTATATGTGACCTCCCTGGGGGACAGACAACCGAAAAGTGGGTGAAGGGAGATGTCAGACAGGGCAAGATATGACAAAATACTAATTTATAAACTATCAAGGGCTCATGAGGGAGGGGGGAGTGGGAAGGGAGGGGAAAAATAAGGACCTGATGTCGGGGGTTTAAGTGGAGAGAAAATGTTTTGAGAATGATGTACAAATGCGATTTACACAATTGATGTGTGTATGGATTGCGATAACAGTTGTATGAGCCCCTAATAAAATGTTTTTAATAAATAAATAAATAAAGAAGATAAAAAAATAAAAATAAAAAAAACCAGCTCTCTGTAAGAAAACAATAACACTTAATCTAAAATAACTAAATTCAATGGGATTCTGCTACTAGTTAAATCCTAAATCTAACAAAGATGTGAATGAGTCAATACTAATCCTTTAGTCTTGGTAAAAGAAAGCCTGTCTTAGGCTGTGTTCTCTAGAGAAACAAAATCAGTGGCACTTATATCTGTATATAGAGAGCCATTTATATCAAGAAAATGGTTCATACAATTGGTAGAGGGCAAATCCAGGCAGGATTCAAGGCCTCTTAAACTAGAGGTCTCTCCTGCTTCACGTCACTTCAGGCTTGTTGAACTGAAGATCAGGAGGAAGATACAAGCCTGCAGGGGCACTGGAGCCCAAGGTCGTCCAGTGAAGCTTGTAACTGGCGTGGAGGGGATGAGTACTAGGTTCAGAGGTCTGATGGCAGATCTGCTTGCAGCCTGCTGGTAGCTCCCAGGATTGGCAGGCAATATGACAAGCCATAGGCTCCTGTCCCAAGAGCAGAGGCCTATGCACCAGATTCAAGATTCAGACCCAGCAAAAAGTAAAATCTTTTTCCATAGTATCCACTTGAAAGAAGGCCACACCAGCCAGGGAAACTTCCTTTTAATCACCTCGGGACTATAACTTGAGCAAGCGTGTTGCAACCCACTCTAAACTTGAAACGAATTGGCTATTTACCGCAAATTCCATGACAGAATGGATTACATTGTGTTAGGTCATATCATGTAGGACAATTACTGCATGTCTTCACTGCCAAACACCGAGAATCCTGGCCCAGTCACATTGACACGAAACCTAAGCATTACAAGCTCCTATTGAACCTGCAGAGTTTGGACGAAAAGGTGGCATCCAGCTACTCTAGTTATGAAAATGAGGATCCCTTATGCCAAAGCATTAGAAATCACAGAGCCTCTCATTTCCATCAAGGAGACTAACAGGTTCACAAATGCACCCTTTGCTGCTGGGCAAACTCAGAGAACCACAGAGAAACGGCAGTGGGGCAAGGCTCAGTAGACAGTGAAAAGGAAAGAAAGCCCCTGGTCATTTTCTGTCTGACCTTTCCTTCCTAATCCTAGTTCCTGGAAAGGATCCAGCAGTGTGTGCATGCGTATGTGCACGGGCGTGTGTGCACGAGGCTGTGCAAGTCCACGCAGATCGTCTCCATCAAATGGTGACTTGAGCAAGAGTGACGCAAGGAAAAGTTCCCACAAGAAGTGAAGGGATTAAGTGAACACTGTGGTGTGGATTTCCTAGTAGGCATCAGGTATAAAGACAACTGGGTAACTAAAATCACCAAAGGGGCCTTATTAATAACGCAACTATGCGAGTTAAACTTTCCAGAGTGGGGATGCTGTTTGCTAGAGAAACATACCCCGTGACACGCATCTATGAATAAGAAAGGAGTTTCACGTATAAGAAACTAAAAGTTTATATACAAGAAGTTTTATGTATAAGAAACCAAAAGCTTTATGTATAAGAAGCCAGTGACACTCATATATGGACAGAAAGGACTCCATATCAAGAAAGAATTTTGTACCAGAAAAGTGGTCTAGGCCAGTCCACCTCGAGCCCGTGGGTCGGGCACTAGCTGGAGCCCCGTTCAGACTCCTGCAACTAGCAGTGGGTGCATGGGGAAGTAGGGAGATCACAACCTGGTGAGGGCAGAGTCACGTGAATTCTAAGGTCCCAGGAGGATGGCAGGCACTGACAGAAGCCCACATAGACTTCCAACCCCACAGTCAGATGCACAACCCACACAAACAGGAAGGGAATGGGGCAAGAGAGAGAGAAAAGTTATCAGTATCTCGCTGATAAAGATGCTTTCCCCAAAGAAACATCAACAGGATGTGCCCTGTTGATAGGTTAGATCCACCACTACCTTCACACAGGTACCATCAAGTTGACATAAAATCTAATCATCATACAAAGCATGATCGGTAAGATATGGTCTGTCTCAAAAGCCAAACCAGAATGTGGACAAGTATACCCAGCCCAATGCTCCACTACAGATATCTTACGATAGACATACTCTGGACATCATCAGTGCAATGGAGAGTGAGGGCAGAGGAAACGGAGCTCAGAGAGAAAGAGACCTTGCAGTTGAACACTATTACGAACTTGTAAATGGGCCAAATGATACCCACATTGAACTAGAAAAACATTGAATGGACTGACCTGATGGAAACTCAGTTTTAAACTGGAAATAATTAGAAAACCAGAGGTGAAAAATGAAAAAAAGTAATTTTCTGCTGAGAGAAAGAGTGGAGACGCCAAGGGGAAATTGAGTTACTAAGTCCTTATTTAGCTGTCCTTAAGTTTCTGTTAATGGGGATAATAAATATGCTGAGGAATAGAAGTAATTGTTGTATAGTGTAAATGATATAATTGATTTCATTTTATAAATTGTACAAGTGACCCAAACTAAATCAGAAAATGTTATGTTCTCTATAAGTTTAAGACAATAAAAAAATAATTTAATAAAATATAGAGATTTATTGTGTACATATCCGATATGAAATTATCAAATTTGTGCCTATTACAACATTAAATTATAAAGAGCCTTTTTTGACCCCAAACTAAAATTTTGTTTTTCAAGCAATACATAGACCAAAATTGGGGGGAACTGTGGATAAGTCATTTCCGCTAGATTAAATTGAACCAACAGTATTTTCTCCATGAAATAACACCTCACACCTTGCAACCTTGGTCATATCATGGCTCCAGCTTCCTGATGTGTAAAATTAGGAAGTAGACCTAATGGGCCACATTCCCTTCCAACTCAGTAATTTAATGACAAGGCATCAAGTTTCTCATGGGTCTTCATTTAGAATAAGTACATATTTAAGAAACGTAAAAGAGAGGGATAAGTTCCCCTTTAGGGATTTTAATTACCCCAAGATTTAGAAATGTCCACACTTTAATATTCACTTCCAAGTATCTGGGGAACAGTCATTCGGTAAATTGATCTGGGTTTACCCACCAACCTCTGTTTGTTGCAGGATTAACTCATAAAGCAGACAGGTATAAATGAGTCCTCACCAAAAGGCCTCTTAAATAAAAGAATTAAACTTTAGCACGCCATTAACCAGTTCTTTTGATTGAATGGAACGTTAAAGCAAGTTTTATACCTTACATCATACTTTTCTGCTAGAAGCTAAACTTTCCCCCTGGAAAAAATAAACGGTGTTATTTATTTTGGTTAATAAAGGCATTCTAGAATAATAGCATTTCCAGTATTAGCGAATTTGAAAACTCCATAAATCCCCAGAGCCATTCCCCTTTACATCTTTTAAATCAGGAGAATCTAAGTCTCTTTTAAATCTCACAGAATGTGATTCCTGGTGATTTACTATCAGTCCCAACACAGCTAGGACGTGTTAATGCATTTCGTTCAATAAGAATGTCTTATGAGCGCACAGCTGTCAGGTTTTCGAATATATGATTCTGCTCACATCTGCTATAGGGTTTGGAGGCGTGGCAGGCGTTGGTAACATTGTAAAGTGTTCTTGAAGCAATAGAAAAGCAAAAAGAGTCATAATTTTCTATGGGGATAATTTCCATGCCACCCCGACACTTTTAAATGTTTTCAATAGTGTTGATTTATTGGAAAGCTTGGAAAGGTACTGCTTAGAACCAGCTTTCTCCATAAAATCTCAGTGACAGAGAATAACTTTTACATCTTTCAAACTGTCCATTGTGAAAGATTTTTTCATTACGCTGAAGGTGTTTAGAGGTTTTGATTTAATGTAGAATGATACGTCCCAGGAGGCTCAGACTTCTGGAAAGCACAAACAATGAAACAAACCCTCTCCCTGAGTGAGCTCCATAATGGAACGCATGTGGCTATCCATGGCAACAAAGTACTTCCCTGCATCGCCTGAGTAGTGTCATGTGAAACACTGACTCTCACAAATTAAAATGTATTTATAAATATATTGCTGTGACCTTGTATTTTCCAGATGGGAGAAGCTGCACTGCCTCTATTCATCATTGCTATTACGGTTAATTTGGGCAGTTTCCTATTCAACTCGTGCAGTGAGCAAAAAGCAAAGCAATCCTAGAAGCCTACTGTTCTGAAAGCTATTTTGTTAAGGGAACTTTGAAGTGCTCGTCATATTTTTTAAAGATGAAAGTGCAAAGTTATGGGAATACACTAAGGATGCCAGTGAATATTCGAGACAGTTGTTTTAAATAACTTTTAAAAATGCATTCCAGTTCGATTGGGGCAAGGGTAATAGCTCAAACACAATACAAATTGGGGGATTTTTGTCCTTTGTCCTTTAAATACCATTTAAAAATGGTATTTTCTCCACCACTCTTAACAATACTTTCTAATAGTCCTTTCCAGGTCCCATTGTCTGAGAAACTGCTCCCATCCAGAATAAGAAGCAAAGCTGGGCCAGGATGGCTCACCAGCCTGGTTAGTCTTAGTCTGAGAGATTTCCTAGATTGTCTGACGTTTAATGCGAAAACCAGGGAGAAACAATTGTTGCCACCCTACAGAGATGCCCAAACTACTTGTTGGGCTTGTTAAAACATAGATTTCTGGGCCCAGGTACAGCATTTTTTTTTTATGTAGAAGCTCTGAAGGCGTGTCTAGGAATTTTCATTTCTAAAAAGTTCCCAGTGTTTGGGACACTGCTGTTGACTCCACTCTGGAAATCCACTGTCATGAGCTCGCCCGTCCGGGAGGCTATCACTAATCTAACCTAATCTTAGAACATCTCTCCCCCCAATTTGAAGTTGGAGCTCAAGATTCTTTTTTCAAAGAAACGTTAATGATGTGTTATTGTGAATTAGGTGAGGGGGGGTGTTGCATTTCAGGTCATCAATTTTGTTTTCCACAGTTTAAACTACTTAGAAACCTCACCCCCTGGAGCTTACCCTACATCCCTCCTTCGATTTCTCTTCTTCTTGTGGATAACATTCTTCCTCTCCACCCTCTGAACCTGTTCGCCTACTCCTTCATCTTCTCTCTCCTGATCTCCCCTCATTGGCAGCCTCTAAAATCTGTTCCCCCTGAGATAAAATTCTGCCTTGGTATTTGTCTTTTTGATAGTGGTCTTAAGGTCTTTTATCAATTATCTTGGCCACGTAGAAAGATTTCTGCCAATTGATCCCAGGGGCATGGAAAAAAAGGGGTGTGTGTATGTGTGTGTGTAGGTGATTGTCTTGATACCTAATACATTTTCTGTCCTTGAGCGCTAGGTGTGCTAGAAGATTCTTTGATGTAGTACTGTTTTTAACATCCACTCCTTTGACTGGGTTTCTATTATTTGACAATACTATAACCTTAATTAGGGTGCAGATGGGCAAAATGATCCCATGCAAGCCATGGTGACCAAGTTCAATCTAGGTATTGTTAAATAATGCCTTGGCTCTGAGCAACTCTAGTCTCATCTCCAGCAGTGTATTTAAATGGTTAAAATAACCAATTCTGACTATTTGTATTATGGCCCAGTCTCTACTATTCAATTAATTCCTACTACAGAGTCCCTAAGGCGATGAGTCTACACAGGACAAGACTGCCTCGTCTTGCTTCTGTGACGCGACTGGTCAGTTGAAGCTGTCCGTCTACCACCAGCCAATGCTTAGCCCACAGCCCCGCCAGCACTCCTCATGTTGAGACAGAGCTGACAAGTTGGATGCGCTTCTTATTCAAACGCTTCAAACATGTAGAAAAGACTGTAAGGAAAGAAGAGAAATGAGAAGGAAATTACCGAGGATATGAAGGCTATCCAAAGAAGAAATGTGATCACACTGGGGCCCCTTTGAAAATCTCATGAATCGTAGACTTTTAAAGCAAATGACAGATTAGACTAAGTGGTTTTTAAACCACTTCGTAGGATTTTAAAAGCAAATCTCACATAAAAAAATGTGAATGCTATATTTTCCTCAATCATAAATGGAAGCCTGTTTCAAAGACTATTGAAGAGGATTTTAGAAACACAAAGTTCAGTGCAACCTGGGCCATTGCTCTACGTCACTTTCATAATAACCCAGGAAAACTATCTTTCTGAAAGAGAATTTCAAATACTCCCCCAGATAAAACTTTTCTAATACTCAGCAGAATCTACTGCCTAGAAATACATCCATGACTTCTCTAAATCTCCTATAGTCCACTTGCAGTTGTTACTGTTAAACTAAGTAAAAGCTAGCGAGGTCTAAGTAACAGAACCCTATTCTTACAGGACATTCTTAATTTTGTCTTTTGTCCCCTGTCCTTTGATCTGAATCACCTGAAACCATTTCATTTATTTGCTAGTCAATCCAGATTTACCAGTTCTGATTTTTAAAATTTGTTTATTAAATAGCACTGTTCTCCTGGCTCAGTCGTAACATTCTCCCCTTCCATGGAGGAGACCTGGGTGTGTTTCCTGGCCAGTGTACCTCATTGGAGCCATCTGTCTGTCTGTGAAGGTCTAGGTGTTACTGTGAGGTTGAACAGGTTTCAGCAGAGCTCCCAGACTAAGAGGGACTAGGAAGAAAGGCTCACAACCGACTTCTGTGGATCAATCAATGAAAACCATGGATCATAACAGCCTGTTACCCAACTGACTGTGGAGATGGGGCAGAACTGGGCAGCATTTCAGTCTGCTGTGCATGGAGTCTCCATGAGCCAGGGCCTAGGAGATGGCAGCTAATGACAACAATAATTCTCCTAAATGCAATCTTTTCTAGCATTTGTTGTCTTTTGCATATTTAATATCCCTCTGAAATACCCCTCTTGGAGTGTGACCACTGTGCTCCTCAGTTTAACTATCCTACCTGATTCTATGAACATTTCCCCGAGTTGCACCCACTTCAGTTTATCAGAGTGATCCGTTAATGCTTATTTTATCATCAAATAAGCTACCTCCCATCTCCTCATTCTGAACGCCCTCCCCAAGTACCTAAAAAGCATAATGAATGCATTTCTCTTTTATCTTTTGAATAAATGCATTAAATTTTTCACAAGACTGGCATTAAAATCAATCACTATGATTTGATTTGTGATCCACAAAGAATTCAGGATCAGGAGCCACAGCATTTGTCACACAATGCACTGTGGGTGTAGAGCATGCCTACACCATCTGCCATTTAAACTATATTCTCTGCTTAGCCCAAGTTTCTCCCTTTTAGTAGTATTTACCTGAGTAATCCTCATCCAGTTTCATTATACCCTCGTTAGTACGTGTCTGTTACCTCCTCACTGCCAAATCAAGAGTAAAGGTTCTTTTTGTTTTATGATTCCTGTGGGCAAATGTCATTCTTGGCTGAACACATCGAGTGCCCATAAGGTTCTAATAGTTGAAGTGCTTAAAGCACCTGCCATCCATCAAGGTTTATGATGTGGCCGTTACCATAGCTACCAAAACCTCATGCATTCCCGATCACATGGATCCACTCTATTAAAAAGACAGAGAGGGAGAGGTCTGCCAGGGAATTGTTCACACTAATTCAGCCCCAATTTTAACAATTAAAGGCAAGCAAGAAATGACACAATGCATGAGCAAAGCGCAACAACAATCCTGAGGTTGCTAAGAGAAGCGGAGGCCAAATCAAGGCCAGGCTGGCTTAAGATGGATGGACAGAAATGGGTCCGTATCCTTTCTCCTTTGTGCTGCATTGTGTCAGCAGACAGCAAAGTACACAAGTCCCAGCCTTCCTTGGAGATCACCTTTGGAAAGAAAGTACCAGAGTACAGAACTTTTAATCAAAAGGCACTGTGGAAGCCCTTTTTACTCTCCCCAAAGAAAGTTTGCTTTTAAATAACAATACGAAAGTTGTATTTTATACCAAACCTTTCAATCAGGAGGCACAGAATGCTGTGCAAACGTATTAATCCTCACAGCCTTCCTGTAAAGCACAGGGGTAGCAAACTCCCCAGATGTGCATATTGAATTTTTAAAAAGCCGTTTAAGTTGAATCAATAGTCTATTCAGAAAGGAAAGTTAAAAAGGTAGGCCTTGCACTGTGTCTTAATAATCAAAGTCCACTAGGAATTTATTAGACTGTGACAAAAGGAAAGGGAAGAAAAAACTTAGAGCTTTTATACTTTGCCTGTGTAGCTTCAATTGGATGCTGCCTTCCATACTTTCAATAGCCTTGGGAGAGAGAGTGTGTAATTCAATATTACTAACTGTGCATGCTGTTATATCACTTTTAAAATAGAAATTTACTCTTACACACCTCCCCAAAATAATTCTGTAACAGGAAAATCTAACTAATGTAAAATAAGTATGGTTTTCATTTCACCATATTATTATTTTAAAATACAAAAGCTGTATCAAATTGGGGTTTCAAAAAGCAAATATTCTGACATAGATGTGTTATTTGGGTAATACATATTAAGGATTTGTAAAAAGGCTATTTTCTGGACCAGTAATTCTACTTCTTGGTATCACTCCTATCCCAAGGGAAGAATACAAATATTTTTAATATTATATGCAGTAAATTAGAACTGCTGGATATGTAACTAAAGTTATCATTAAATACTCTGATGCTAACCATTATTTTCATTCATTTTGCCACTTATTACACATTTCCTATGTTCCAGATACAAGTGATACAGAAACAAATAAGACATGCTATTATAAGCATGATCCTGGCCTTATAGTGAATGAGAGTTTGATTTAGAGAGTAAGACATGAAAATACATGGATGGCCAGTGTCCTGATAAGATACGTGCATGGCATGGCAGAGAATCACAAAGGAGAAACTGCTCAATTTTCTATTGGGGAGATCAATGCCAGGACATTTTTCATTGGGTTGCCCTTTAACAAATGTCTTGAAATTCAAATTGGTGTTTGGCAAACACACCGAAGATCACCGGCATTTAGTGAATAGGAGGGATAAAATACATTGATCCAGGAATCAGAGCAACAATTAGGAAAAGAGCACAGTATTTCAGGCAAAATCTAGGATTCAGTTGAGGCAGCATTTTTGAAGTGGAGAGAAGGGGCAGATGTTGGTGTTGGAAGAGAGTTTCTTGTTCTGGACTTTGTGACTTGTTAAACAAAAGGCCTGGGCCAGGGGAGATGAGAGAGCAAAGAGAGTTCCTAGTATTGTAATTTTGAGCAGAGGGTCCTAACGAAAATGCAGTGGAGAGAAAAGGGGAATGGCAGCATTCAGACTTGAAGAGCAGCAGCTGTTTGAAAGGCCTCTGGGGGACAGGAGCACATCGAAGACTGGGTGGGTCTCGTTTGGACTTGAAGGTAATGGAGACATATCAGTGGGAAGGCGAGCATGACAAATGAAAGGACGATTGCGGACAAAGCCCTGGGTAGCACCAGCACAAAAAGATCTCGGCAACGGAACAGCAACCCACAAAAAAGTTGTGACCTGCAGAAGTCAAGACGTGATCGAAAAGAAACAAGTGTCCTGAGTGACCAAACAGTCAATGGTGCCATTTTCCAAATCAGGTTGTGAAGACGAGGAGGCAGAGGGAAAAAAGGAAGTGAGACCTGGTGGAACACACTGAGAGAGGGGCGTGGAGTTAGAGAATATGTTCACGATGGAGCTGTGCATACTTTCACAATTTACAAATGGAAATACGTGATTGAGAAAAACATTAAATCAAAAGACAGAAAAGTGCACAAATCACAGAACGGTGCAGTCGTTTCCATACTTTTAAATAGCATTTGAGTGGGTACCCCCAAGAAAATGGAAGTTAGCTCTGCTGGGCAGAACTTTCGTAGGATACATTCTTCCCATTAGGCAAGTATCCAGCAACTGGCTCCGATTTAGTGCACCCAGTGGCATCGCCTGGGTACGTTCTCTCTGGTCGTGGTGATTTTTTTCCTAAAGGGAGTTTCAATAGAACCTTGTGTGTGTGTGTGTGTGTGTGTGTGTGTGTGATGGCTGATTTAAGAGAACAGCATGTAGCTGTGAAATCTTGTTTCCTGCTCAGGGAAAAATGTTGCAAAAACTGTTGTGATGTTGAACACAGCTTACAAGGACAGTGCTATGGGAAAAATTCATGTATTTGAGCGATTTCTCATTTCCAAAAAAGGTGAAATGTCAATTGATGACAAACCTGGTTCTGGACATCTGTCAACTTCCCAAACAGATGAAAATGTCAACTCATAGAGCATTTGGCGTCCATTTCAGACTGTTAAGCAAACTGTCTATTTAGATGTTCTGAAAAGATTGTGCAACAGTGTGTGACAGAAAAGTCCTGACTTGTGGCAGACAGGGGAATGGTTTTGCCACCACAACAATGCACCTGCTCAAGCAGCCATCTCAGTGCTTAATTTTTTGGCAAAAAACAGCATGTCTCTCTTGGTTCATGCACCTTACTCACCTGACCTCGCTCTGTGAGATTTCTTTTTGTTTCTGTGAATACAGAGGGACAGGAAAGAAGAGCAATTGACAACATAGAAGTGATGAAGAACAAAAACAAGGGAGGTGCTGTCAGTCATCCAAACAGATGAGTTTGAAAAATGCTTCCAAGAATGGAATTACATATGTGACAAATGTACTAAATGTAATAGAGAGTAGTCTGAAGGTGACAAGGTTGTTTTTATTTTTAAACATTTAAATACATAGTGAGGTATTTAGTTTATTTTGCCAACCTGGCCAATAAACACATATAGGGTTAGTTGAAGGGTGGAGGGATAAATGGCTCAGTGAGCCTCACCTCTCTAGTTCTCGGGTCTCTTGCTTTGTGATGTCAGACCAGGGTGCAGTTGCCTTAGCCAGTTCTGTGCTTCGGCCGACAAGGCTGACTTCCTGCAAGACATCCCTGAGGAGAAGCCATGTGGACCTACTCTGATACAGCCCTGGGTGCTGGATCAGCCATGTGGAGACTCCTGCCAGCACTGAGATGCTTACACATTCACTGACTCGGCTTTCCTCCTGCAGTCGGCATCATTGCATGTGTTTTGGAGATGGAGGAGGACTTTGAGGATTGGTGCCAGACATATGGGCTAATGTTGGACTTGTGGGCTTGGGCAGCACTGGGTTGGGATGTTTTCTTAATGTGCATTTACCCTTTATAAAACTCTCTCTTATACCTATGAGTTTCTGTGCATTTGTTTCTCTAATGTACCCAGACTAACACATATAGCTTTGAAAAAAATTCCTTTTGGGGGGAATACCCCCTCATATATGTGCAGGAACAAATCATTTAAATGACATTTTAAAGATTTTTAAATATAACAAAAGGACACTTTGCATAAGTTGAGTGAAAGTAAAGGTTATAAAACTAAGTGTATACTGTCAACATTTTTTAAGTGATAAACAAAATATTAAGGAGGGCTATATGAAAAGGCTGGGCCCTGGTGGCATACTTGTTATGCTTTGGGCTGATAACTGCAAGATTAGCAGCTTGAAACCAGCAGCCACTAACAGGAGATCGACAAGGCTTTCTACTCCCTTAAGGACTAAGAGTCTTGCAAACCCACAGGGGCAGTTCTGACCTGTTGTATGGTGTCTGTATGAATTGGAATCAACTTGATGGCAATGAGTCAGGATAAATTTGGGTGGGGAAGAGTTACTTAATTTTTACAAAAGAAGCATGAATCCAATTTATAATAAATGTTAAACCTTTTAAAATAAAGTGAGAAAATAGAAAACGAGGGAGGAAGACCAAAACGAAATGAGAGGAAGCCAAAGAAAGAAGGCAAGAAGGCAGAGATGAGCTACCAAAACCGGATGGAGGCAATCTCCGAACAACCACAGCTCACAGAAGAACTACACACGGGAGCCAGACTGGAGCATCTAAGGTGCTCCAGACAAATAATCGTACAGTGTTTTACATATAAGCTGTGTTTATATTTGATCTCTATACATTTTAAGAAGAGTTTGTGTATGTGTATATATAGATAAAACTGAAAGATGCTGCATCTTCACAAGTTGTGACACTTGCTATCTCACAAATGCATATCTTCTACTTAGGGTGCTATTCTATAGTGAGCATGGCAAATTCTTCACTGTGAAGAGGGATCACAAAGTCTATTGTTGGAAAAGAAAAATTGGGGCAGCATAACTTTTGCAGACTAAATTTTACGATTGACTGTAAAATTTCTCTGAAAGAAAATGTGACACTCATAAACAAAATAGATAATAAAACTGCCTTGAATTTGGGGATTTGTTCTGGTTTGAAATTTCTTAAAAACCTGCCAATTCAGTCATGCGGTTGACATTTTAGAAACCAAGAAAATGAGATGTCATTGATCCAGGTATAATATTACATATTGATCAGCATATACTACACCACAAGTTGCTTGCTCTTTTCTTGTTTTCTTTTCCAATCCTTTAACAAAAAACATGGCCACATGGAGTAGTCATTTCCCAGAAGGCTTCACGGTAGATCCTATAAATAGAGAAAGCCTCCCTAGCAAAACCCAGCCAAGACAAGGCTTCTTTATATGTGGTCGCGCCAACTGCAGCTCCATCGCACTACTAGGTTATAAGGATGTATTTCATTTTTATGATTGAGCACAGCAGCACAACGGGAACTTGGAACTACAATCAACACCATTTAATTTTCCTTGAGAACATTTAAAATTAGACTAGGAAAATCACAGTCAACTTAATATTTCACTATTTGCTTGGACTGTTTTCGTTTCTTCCTTTAGGAGAGGGAGGAATAATGTTATATATTCAAATGATTGCACTCATATCTTTAAAAAGTGATATCAATGCTGTTGATAATTCTTTTCAGTTATTGTAAGTCAATGCAGCATGCTTTATACATTGGAGCACGCTTTTTCACATTAACGCTTGACTTGAATATACTTTTCTGATCAATTCTACCAGGTACAAAGCCTAAGTGGGGAAAAAAATGACTGAAGAAATATACATACATTTATTGTATGAGTCCTATAGGTAATGACCAGCAGAAGCTGAAAATGAGTTATTTAGAGTATATTTGATTTAAAACATAAGACCAGCCTAGAGAATATTTGTTTACAACCAAAACACTATTTAACTTTATCTTCCAATTTAAATGAATCCTTCTCAAAGCATGCCCTGACCTGCTGCATTTTCAGACTGCTGTAGAACAAAATCTATTAGGAACTTCAAATCTATAAGGGAAAAGTCTGAGTCTTCCATTGGAAGCTGAAAGACGCAAGGAAATTCTTCCTTTAGGTAATGGACGGATTTCACCTCGCAGTTGAAAGGCCCATGACACAATAGGTAATAAAGGTTATTGTTGAATCCAGTGCACTAAGACATAAGCTCAATGCCATCTAGTGAATTCTGATGCACAGGGGCCCTACAAAGGCAGGGCAGAACTGACCCAGTTGGTTTCTAAGTCAGCAACGCGGTCCAGAGTAGTAAACAGCTTCACCTCTCTCGCACAATCAGCTGGGGGTGTCTAACTGCTGACTGACTCATAAGCCACTGCCACCAGCACTCTCTACCCTCTACAACATATTTTCCAAAGGGAACAGGCACTCTCTGTGCAATCAATGAGAAATATAAATCCTTTCTGCTGGAGTGCCATGAGTTCACTCAAATCCAAGCAGAAGTGAAATAAGATATACATCTTAATAATTAAATGGACTTGTATTCCCTAAGAAATAATATACTAGCTTTATAATAGAGCAAATAATTCTTTACCTGATTCTTTGGAAAGGGAGGAAAGAAAATGCCAGTGTAATGAAAACAATAATTATTTTACTTTGTTCAATAGAATAGCATGTTAATTTTGTTCAGATGCTCCTGGACTAGGGCTACCCTTTTTATTCAAATTGTCAAAAGCATAAAGCAGATCTCTGTCAATGAAGTAACTCCGACTCAAATATTGGTCTCTTTATGGATCTCTAGTTGTATATTTGACTTGGGGGTGGGGGTGGAGGGGACTAGGGATCCAACCTGACAAATAGTTCCAATTAGCTAATTACATGAACTAGGGTTTTGATCTTTGGTTTTTTCTCCAGGTCTCAGAATGCGTACAGATGGCACACAGCACAGCCTCGTCAGTCATTCCAGCAAAAAAGACTTGTGTAGGCAGAGCAGGAAAGAGGAAAGAGGCCTCTGTTTTCCTAATCTCCCTGCTGTAGAGCTGTACTTGACATTGAAGGAACAGTCTCGGACGTCATCGACAAGCAGGTTTCCATGAGACAGACAGCCCTTGGATGCAGGGAAAGGGGGTGGGAGGGAGCTTTGCCATCCCTGGGCCATCACGTAGGGAATTGAACGTTCCATTAGGGCAGCAAAACTAACACCCCACAAAGACAGATTTCATTCAAACCACTGATAGATCTCTGTGGTTATTTCTCACTTTCTCTTTCTGCCTCTTTTATAACCAGCTGATTCTGTCCCTATTTCCTTCTCCTTTTCCAATGTCAGCCGTTTGTCTACCTCCACCTCTGATCTCTTGTCTTTGTCTGTCCTGTGAGCCTGGGACCCGGTGTGCCCTCAGTGAGAAGAGGCACACAAGAGGTCAAAGGGTTGGCCTCTGTGGAGCATGGGACTCATCTCAGCCTGACCCTGCACTCCCCTCTTCAGTAGGAAACGGAAATTATAGGACTTCCCTAGATGCCACTGGGACCATAACGTAACATGCCCACTCTGACAGCTTGTACCTTACCAATTGATTGTTTTTCTTAATATTTTCTTTGGATATTGACTAAGCTGAAAACAAAACAAAAACAGCTGCCTAAAATTATTATTATTATTATTATTATTATTTTAGCAATCCAAATCAATCTTAAGGTTTTCCCTCATCCAGAAATCTTTTGATTTATCTGTTTTTGCTGACAGGATATCAGCCACAGTCTAGAAAATGTGGAGACACCTTTTCTGTCTGATTCATATGACACCTTGTAAACGAACTTACCTTAGTTGTAAATAGGTACCTGCTTCTAAAACACTTGTGCACATTTACCCTTCAACATGACTATAAAGTCTTACCATACTATGACACTTTTTTGCTGCATTGCTTCTCTTTCAGCTCAAATTTTCACCCTCCAAGCTACATCATTTTCCTTCCACAAAATTTTTCTGGATAACTCAAGACAGCACTCAGTCACACTTCTTACCTCCTCCAGCCATTTCCCTTTGTACACTGCCTACTGGGATATATACAATCCTATCTGGAACTCCTTTTCAATAAATTTTAAACATTGTCTTCTGATAAGGGTGCAACATGTTTAAGAGCAAAATTTCTCTTATATATGTATGTTTCAGGTATATACAGTCTTGATTGGAGCCCTGGGGGTGTAGTGGTTCAACCTTGGGCTGCTACTGCAAGGTCACCAGTTTGAAACCACCAGCTGCTCCAAGGGAGAAAGATGAGGCTTTCTACTCCCACAAAGATTGACAGTCTCAATGTGTGCATGAGCAAGTGTAGTGAAGAAAGCTAATGGTGCCCAGCTATAAAAAGATGTACCATCTGGGGTCTGAAAGGCTTGAAAGTAAACAAGTGGCCATCTAGCCCAGAAGTAACAAAGCCCACCGACATGGAAGAAGCATGCCTGACTGTGTGATCACGAGGTGTCAAAGGATCAGGTATCAGGCATCAAAGAACAAAAAATCATATCATTGTAAATGAGGAGGAGTGCAGATTGGGGACCCAAGATCCATATGTAGACAACTGTACATCCCCTTACAGAAGGGTCGCAAGGATGAGAAAAGCCAGTCAGGGTACAGTGTAGCATCGATGAAACACACAACTTTCCTCTATTCCTTAAATGCCTCCCCCCCTCCAATCATGATCCCAATTATACCTTACAAGTCTGGCTAGACCAGAGGATGTGCACTGGTACAGATAGGAACTAGGAACACAGGAAATCCAGGACAGATGATCCTTTCAGGATCAGTGGTGAGAGTGGTGATACCAGGAGGGTGGAGGGAAGGTGGGGTAGAAAGAGGGAACTGATTATAAGGATGTACATATAACCTCCTCCCTGGGGGGGTGGACAACAGAAAAGGGGTGAAGGGAGACATCAGGCAGTGTAAGATATGATAAAATAATAATAATTTATAAATTATCAAAGGTTGATGAGGGAGTAGGGAGTGGGGAGGGAGGGGGGAAATAAATGAGGAGCTGATACCAAGGGCTCAAGTAGAAAGCAAATGTCTTGAGAATGATGATGGAAACAAATGTACAAATATGCTTGACACATGGATGGATGTATGGATTATGATACGAGTTGTACAAGCCCGCAGTAAAATGATTTAAACTATAAATATTAAATTTTTAAAAAGATGGACAGTCTCAGAAACACACAAGGAGAGTTCTACTCTATCGTACAGAGTCACTATGTGTCAAAATTGACATGATGGCAGTGAGTTGGGTTTTTTTTAGTAACTAAAGTGCATTAAAACAGTTTCAGCTTACATCTACCCCATGTAAAGCAGGAAACAAATCACTGTCCAGCCCTGCACCTTCCAACCACTGTTATACTTGTGCCCTGAGCTGTAAGCACTGTGGCAATAAATCTGATGGAGGGTCTTCCTCTTTCTCTCTGACCCTCCATTTTCCCGCAGGGCCTGATCCCCCCTAATAGCAGGTCAAAGATGAAAAATAAGAGGACACTTTCAAATATGTCAAATCTATTTCAAAGAAATATACACTTGTAAAAGATTCAGAAAAATTAAAACTAAGATTAAAAACTTAAATGAAAAGACATCATAATATCCTATTATATTGCGTAAACTGCATTTTATTTTAAAAAGCGGGTCTATCGTTACAAACTTTTTCTTTGTTTACTTTTTCATGTGATACTATTACACATGCTTCCTTATAACTTTGTTTTTTGGGTTTGTTTTTTTTTCATTTGATAATAGATCATGGACATATACATTACCTATATTATAATACTATATCCCATCCCAAACCCTCAGGAATTCTGTGACACTTGAGAAAAGATAAACTATCAGAAATTTCCAAGACACCTATCACTTGGATCAAAACCCAAAGAGTAACATACTACATTTTAACTTGGTACCCAAAGAGCAATTACTAACATCAAAATGCATGGATCAAAATATCTTTCTTATTTCCTTCATGCACATCGGTTAATATCTAATAAAGCAAAAGCAAACCACTGCCATCAAGTTGATTCTGACTTCCAGTGACTCATAGTGGCCTGTATTAGTCTGGATACCTTGGAGAAACAAATTCACAGCAACTCATGTATAAGAGAGTTTTATGTAAAGGTTAAGTGAGCATCAAGAAAACATCCCAACTCAGTGCTGCCCAAACCCACAAGTCCAACATTAACCCATATATCCAACGCCATTCCACAAAGTCCTCCTCCATCTCACAAAACAGACGCAATGATGCCGACTGCAGGAGGAAAGCCGAGTCAGTGAATGTGTAAGCATCTCAGCGCTGGCAGGGGTCTCCACACGGCTGCTCCAGCACCCAGGCTGCATCGGGGTAGGTCCATGTGGCTTCTCCTTGAGGATGTCTTGCAGGAAGTCAGCCTTGCAAGCTGAAGCAGGCAACTGGCTAAGTCAGCTGCTCCCTGGTCCGACCATCACAAAGCAAGAGACCTGAGAACTCGAAAGGCGAGGCTCACCAAGCCATTTATCCCTCTGCCCTTCAATTAATCCCACATGTGTTTATCGGCCAGGTTGGCACAATAAACTAACTACCTCATGGCCCAAGGCTATAAATCTTTACAAGAGCAGACAACCTCACCTTTCTCCCTCGGCGCCTCTAGTGGGTTCAAGCTGTCAACCTCATGGAAACAGCCCAGTGCGGAACAGACTATGTCACTAGTGCTCCTAATATGCTACCAGTACTCCTCTTAGTTATTATCTAATAGGTACTCTCTTAATAATGGTTCATTTTCTTAAGCTCAAAACCAAAATACACTTTACAAGTGTTCAAGTTCAAACCCCGCTAAGGAATTTGAGAAGATTGAGATATAGTGGAGGAGAGAGTATGGCTCTTGACCACTAAGAAAGCTCAGGCCCTCCATCATGGTAAAGACAATGCTCCAAAATTGGCCTCCTGTAGTCATTTTCAGAACTGCTGTTGAATCGATTCTGACTCATGGTGACCTCATGTGGGCGGAATAGGACTGTGGGGTTTTCACGGCAGTCACCATTTGGAAACCAATTGCCAGGCCTGCTTTCTGAGGCACCTCTGAATGGATTCTAACTACCAACCCTTTGCCCGGTACAATCCAATGTAACATTCGGGGCTGCCAGGACTCAGATTACATAAAGAATTCAACATGAACTATTCACTCACCCTCAAAAACTGAAATACAATAGTGTAGCTTACAATATTTTTAAAGGAATGTTGAAATAAAGAAAAACTTAACTTTTGTTCTCTAGCCAGCTAGCCTTCTATGTGATTATAGGAGCATTGGGCTGACTACCTAGAATCATGTTATTTCATGAGATGATTAATCACAAACAGCAAGAGTTAAGCCAATTACAAGTCTTTCTCCCCAAGGTGATTGGTGTCATCATACCTGCTGATAAAATCCACCAGCTTCAGGTGCATTTGATGAGGCCAGTTCTCATCTAGGTGTGACAGACTGAATCTTTGAGCATCATCATTAAAATCAATGGGAGCTCTAACAGAGTCAGAAGTGTGGAATTGGGTGCACAGACTCTGAAACTGCTGATGTTCATTTAAGCCCACTGTTCATTTTGCAAAGCAAAAAGATTTATCCCATCTGACAGAGCAATCCAAAGACTCTCTCTGGTCCAGACTATTCAGCACTGAGCTGAAAATTACAAAAAGCTGATAACTGCATGTTAAGTTATATTTTTCCTGCACTTGCCTGCTCTCTTCTTATACTTGAATCCCTGGTTTAACTGCTTTAGGAAGAGATATTCATTACCGAGAAATAACCCCATCTACCTGGGAAGAAGGACTTCCAGAATGCGCCTTAGAAGGGAGGATGGTGAGATTTCATTTTATTTACATTGGACATGCGAGCAAGAGAAGCCAGTCCCTAGGGAAGGGCATTGTGCTCGGTAAAGGAAGGGGTCTTTGAGAAAGAGCAAGACTCATAATCCGATGGACCTGCACGGTGGCTGCAACAGGAAGCTCAGACATAGCAGTGGTGGTGAGGATGATGTAGGATGTGGTGGTGGTTTCTCCTGTTCTACATAAGGTCCCTATGAGTCAGAACTGACTAGATAGTTTTGAACACAATAGCATGCCCTAGCCAGGGAGCCTCCAGAAGTGCAAAGTATCTCCTGTATCCATAGAGAACAGATACCTGCACGGATTAATTTTTCCCAGTGGTTAACCAAGATAACAAAAAGTCACTGCCATCAAGCCAATTTCCATTTAGCGTGAACCTATAAGACAGAAAGGGACAGCTCCTTTGGGGTTTCTGACACTACACAGGCGCACAAAGCTTCATCTTTCTTCTACGGAGCAGGTGGTGGGTTCAAAGAGCTGACCCTAAAGTAGCAGCTCTATAAGTGACCCAGCATGCCACAAACCCCATAAGGTTTTGTTCCTGGCTCTATTGCAGGGAGAGGAGGGCACGGGTTTCATAAGGTGGCATTAGCCAAGAGGGAGATGTAGTATGTACTTCGGGCTGCCACAGAGCAGGATATGTAGGAAAATGTTTGGTTTTGTGTCATTTAAGAGAAAAAATTTAGTTTAAGATATTTTTATAATTAATTTTTAATTAAATTAAAAATATTGTGAATGGCATGTGATAATTGCATATTTTTCAGAGCTTGAAGCAGAGATAAAGGA
>NW_022111320.1:7574709-7578778 GCF_000313985.2 Echinops telfairi | reverse complement strand
AAAGTTTTCTGTTTCTAATTTATCACAGACCGAAGTAATTGTATGTCTCAATAAAAATTAATTAGTGGAGAAAAAACTAATTAAAATGGGAAAGTATAAAATACAAGCCCAAGTTTATTATTATTATTAGATATTGAAGGGGCACAAAATTACCCAAACTGCTGTACCGTTTTCCAAGCACTCACTCTTCTGGTGTACCAGCAGGTCTGTAGACCACCCTCTGGGTAGCGCAGGATTCTAAAGGACTTAATTGGGCCTTGGTCCAGAATAATTATAGCAGCAAGAATTCTTTTTCCCTTTTCTTGACTATTTTATTAACTGATTTCACTACCAGTAGAATTCAACTCCCAACTCGCCAACCATTTTAATTCTGTATTTTTCAGAATATACTCAATTAGCAAAGTGCATTTACTAAAAGAATGAAAGAAAGGAGCTTGTTGCTTCATTTATCCAGTGATGCAGCACAGAGTCTTCATTCAACAAACGTTTACTGATGCAAGCAGTGTTGGAGGATGTGAGAGGCACAGTCCCTGTTCTCCAGGGGTTTTCCATCTAGTCTGGCCAACTAACAAGTGCTGTTGGTAGTGATGGCCATCCGTTGATCCCCGACTCGTGGTAACCTCATGCACAATGGCACAAAATACTACCTGGTCCTGCACCAAACCATGGTAAGTGGAAACTCAATCCATTGTGATCCATTGGGTGTCAGTGACTGATTTTCAGAAGCAGATCACCAGGCCTTTCTTCTTAGTCCCTGAATCAAACCTGCTCAGCACCATATGAACACATAAGCAGGCACTGACAGACAGATGGGATAATAGACATGCATGAGTCAAAACCAGGTCTCCCTTGTGGAAGTTAATGATTCTACCACTGCACCACAACTCTATCACGCTGTTCACTGGGGACTTGATTTTGCCTGATAGTCTACCTAATTCCCTCAACCCCACTTCTTTATTCCCCTACTACACACTCAAGGTGTTAACTATTCTTCCTTGTACAATCTGCCTAAAGAACTTCTACACAATAAGATCATGAATAGTCCTGATTTGAGCAGATTTGTTTTTAATGGAGAGGCCAAACATCTGCCAACCATGGCCAACACCATTATGATCACTCCTATAATTCTGACTCAAACACCCATTCTAGTAAACCAAGCTGTCCTTGATATTTTTATGTGTAAACCAAACCTTAAAGCCCCTGCCTTCAAGCCAATTCTGACTTAGAGCAGCCAGCCAGGGCAGAGTAGAACTGTCTCATAGGATTTTCAAGGTTGTAATCTTTACAAAAGCCAACTGCCATATCTTTCTCCTATTTAGCAGTTGCCGATTTAGAACCACTAGCCTTTCTGTTAGAAACCAAGAATTTAAATATTGCATCATGAAGGGCCCTCTTTTTAAAGTTGCCCAATGCCCTCCAGTCAGTCCTGATGCCTAGCGAGTAGTACAACAGAAATAAGCACTCTCTGGTCCTGCCCCTTTCCCACACTCGTTTTGTTTGAACCCATTGTTGTAACCATTGCATCCATCCTTCTTGTTGAAGGTCTTCCTCTTGTATGACAGACCAACTCTGGTGACCCTCACTACTGAGGAGCATTCTGAATGTCCCTCTAATACAGTCCTCGCCGATTTCAACATTCTTCCCCAACAGCAACATTCATGGGTACCCTTCTGTGACTGTCCATATTCATTAGCCAGCTTTCACAAGCCTGTGAGGAACTGAAACACCATGGGTGGGTTAGGTGCACGTTAGTCCTCAAATTGACATCTTTGCTCATTAACACTTTAAGGAGGTCTTGTGCAGCAGACTTTCTCTAGGTAATAAATTCATGAACATTAAATGTTCATCGAAATAAAATTAAATCCTTGGCAACTCTGATCATTTTGCTATTTATCATAATGTTGCATGTTGGTTCAGTGGTGAGGATTTTTGTTTTCCTGATATTAATTCATACTGAAGTAAATATTGAAGTAAATGTTTCTAGGGAGTGTTCAAGTTCTCTTTTGTGGGGTCCAGCCCCCCAGTAGAACTGTGGAGCAGTGTGCGCAATTATGGAAAACAAAGAAGACAGACAGCAGAACACAGGGAACTGGTCTCCATTTGAAAAGAGTTTTTCAGCACTAGGATTTTATAGTACTGAGGCCTGCAAGCCTCTTGTTACACATATACATGAAGTGGGCAAGGTGTTCATCTTGAATATCTCAAGCCCTCAACAGGGGCATCTTAAAGGAAATACCAGGCATGCAAGAGACAAAAGGTGCTAACAGCTCCTTAAGCACAAGGGACAAAGCGAGTGGATACCCTTCCAGACAGGCATCTTGTAACTGTGCACAGTAGAACCCAGGTACTCCACCCCAGTACTAGACATCATTAGATTTCCACGCAAAATGTCGAGAACATTTTGCATCGGAGCTTGAATAAAACATCAGAATCCGACCCAATGCGAGTGATTTTTATAAACAAAAGCAGTTCGTGATTCAGTCACCAGGTGTTAGTTGGCCAGCGTTGCTAGCTTGTGTTGTGTAAAGCTTGTATAGCATTTTGTTATACTTTTCTTAGCTTTTGTGGCTTTTTGTACTGTTTTTAGATTAAAAAAAACCATGGGTCCTAAGAAAGTTTTTTGAAAAGAATCATCATGACAAGGAACTGGTTAACTGTGTTATTGGTACTGTTCATGAAGATTTAGTAAACCCTTTTATAAAGCAGTTAAGGAAATGCCAAGGCAGACCACATTAGACAGATTTTTATTTTAGAGAACAAAAGCCAGCCAGATCCTAGTGAAAAAAGGCAAAGAAGGGAAAAAACTCCTGAAAAGCAGCTACCAGGTGATTTGATGGAGGGGGATTCCCCTTCCAGACAATGACTCTCTCTCCATCCCTCCTCTCCACATCCATCCGTGTCCACAGATCCAGATCCTCATCAATCTCAAGGTACGGGCCACACTGCAGTTGTTAAAAATGTTTTTAATGTTGTGTTTCTTATTTAAATTATATTATTTAACTCTGAACTTATTTACTTTGAAATTTCTCTGTAATGTTTTGTATAAAAAGGCAAGGTTAGGGTAAAAACTTGGTGGTTGAGAACGGATTAATCTGTTTTCAGTTATTTCTTATAGGAAAAATTGATTTGAAACTGAACTACATCGCATCCCGATGCTCCTTCTAGAATGGATTAGTGTGGAGGTCTGGGCTTCTACTGAAGTTGAGCAGCCCGGTGTCTGTAGAAGACAGCTTCACATTAGCATTTTGGGGGGTAGATGTGATGTGAGGAAACATGCTTCCTGGAGTCTATGCATTGCAGTGTTTCTCCCAGGTCTTGGAGAGGTGGGCCTCATGCTAGGGCTGGTGAGCTGAGCCCTGTGGTCACGAGCGCTGGGAGCAGGCCACGTACACTTTCTCCCAGGGCCTCAGTTCTCCACACTCTCTGAGTTTAGAAAGCAAGCTTGAGTTAGCTGCATTTACCCAAGGATGGAGTCAAGAGAATCCGGAAAGAGGAGAGAGGGAACCAGGAAGCACAGGGGGAGAGGGGGGTAAGTGATAATACACCAAGGGCATTGAGGTCGCTGAGGTGAAATAAAATGTGGTTGAGTGGAACAAAATGTTGAAAGTAAAACTGATAACTCTCTCTGTAAACCTTCACCTAATCACAATAGAAGGTTAAGAAAAAGGAGAGACAATTGAGTCATGCTATATTGGTGAAGAATCTTGAATATACCATAAGATGTCAGAAGAACAAACAAATATATCCTGGAGGTCACAACCAGACTGCTTCTTCGAAACAAAAATGGTGGGACTTTATCCCACTTTCTATGGACAGACTATCAGAAGGAACCCATCCCTGAAGAAACATCATATTTTGTAAATCTGAAAGTAGATGAAAACAATGAAGACCTTGAACAAGATGGAATGGCACAGTTACTACACAATGAACTCAAACATAACACCAATTGTAAGACATTAGACCTGTTATTCTATCATATCTGGGGCTGTTGGAAGTCCAAATGAACTTGAGAGCACCTCGCAATCGCAGAAATAACTTAAATCGAAGCTTTAACCCAAACCACACCCAC
>NW_022111320.1:7571226-7574029 GCF_000313985.2 Echinops telfairi | reverse complement strand
GACTGACCTTTACAGGCGGAAATGCCTTGAATTCTTTTCCTTTCTGATGCAAAGGCCGAGGGAACATTCAGTTTGTTCAGTTTGCACAGAGAAAAGGGTAACTTGGTATTTTCCTGTTTCGTTTCCTCCCACAGATACTGATGACTATATCTGTTAGACCTCTCCAAACCAAACACTGTCTATGTATTCCACACTGCTATAAAAGATACTTATCAAAATATTCCTCCCACATCCTTCTCTTTTTTCATTAAAAGTTTAAAATTAAAAGATAGATGCAGTCACATTGTTCTCTCCTTTATATTCTCTTTCTGGTACCATATTTTCATTTTCCTGTTAAGAATGGCTAAAACCATTCTGAATATTTTCTACCTTTCCACATCTAAGTAATCTACAAAATATTTTTATTTATTGGTCTTTAGTAATGACAGTTTCCCTGAAGATCTAACTCAGTTTAAAATTAAAATTAAAGTTTCATTCCCATGTCTACTGAGTCAAAACCATATCAAATAATACCTATCAATAGTATTTATTGAGCACTAAATAAACAAATAAAGCTAAAATGTTTTCCAGTAGGACTCTGGTCCTAAAATAAAGCACTCATTAATAATATTTTGAATTATTAGACGTGGCAAAAATTCTTTCTAGAGAATTTTGTTGTACGAGTGTACTGGATTGAATTAAAAAGAAAAAAATACTCAAGTCGATTCTGATTCATAGTAACCCTATTGGACAGGGTGGAAACAGTCCCTCTGTAACTCCTTTTTTAATTTTAATTAGTTTATTTGTGTTTAATAGCTTCACCCACCTACAGTTCACACATCACACTTTTCAATCGTGCAGTCACATTCATAGGAGTTGTGCACCCATCACCACAATCAATCCCAGGACGTGTCTTCTTCCTTGTACTCGTGGCTGTTAGTACCCCATCACCCCTACCTCCCCTGTCATGTCCCTTTGAGTGTATTGATCCGGCTGTGCTCGCTATAGGTTTACCTAATCTGGATTTCACATACAAAAAAATGTACACAATTAAAACAAAATACAAACAAACTACCCAACAACAGTGGCAGAATGATACAGAGAAAAACCTCAATCCCAAAGAGAAACTGTTAAAAAATGGGGCAATTATACATTGGCTCAAGACAGAGATCAGTGACCTAGCTACAACTGCCGTCATCCATTCTCCGGTGGACTATGTCTGATAACATGGCTTTTTCCATCTCTGGTCCATAGAGAGGATTCATCAGAGGCTTACTACACCTGGGGCTCCCTAGGGATGAGTTTTTGACTTTCACTGCTATCCTCAGCCTTCTGCAAACAGAATGTTCAGAATTTAAACTCTAATACCATCCCCTCCTCCAAGTTTGGATTTTATTATTTATAATGTTTGGGTCACACTAGCTGGTGTGCTTCTTCTGTGTGGATTTCGTCAACATCTCACTTAGATAGCTGCCTACTTGAAGACAAGCCATCAAGTCCCCAGATGTGATTCTGTCTGATAACCAGGCACCATCTGCTTTCTTTACCACAATTTGCTACAGCATCCAAATCTTCAGTGATCACTTCGCGTGGGTAGGTAGTGAAATGCAACTCTGTCCGGGAGTAGGAAGCCTTGTCTTTCTCCCATGAAGCTGCTAGTGGTTTCAAACTGCTGACTTAGCTTTCAGCGGCCAAATATGTTACCAAAGTCATGTCTACTCATACCTGCAGATGACCTTATTTGCAAATGAGGCCATTGCAAATACATTCTAAAATGAAGTTAAAAATGAAGTCATGCTGAATTTCTTATCGTTGTCACTTGGCTATGAATCCATGTCAGATTCATAGTGTCTGTATGATGGCCCCATAGGGTTTTCTAGCTTTTCGTCTTTACAAGAGCAGAGTGTTGGAGAGTTGGCAGCCAGGCACTGTAACTATTGTGTGACCAGGGCTCCTTGCTGGATTAGAGTAGGCCCGAGATCAGTCTGAAAAGTGTTCTGATTTAAGACAGGGGATTTGAACAAAGAGAGGCAGACTGAAGAGCAGAAGGTCATGTGCAGAAGGAGGCAGAGGGAGGAGTGATGCCTATTCCTACAAAGCAAGCAATTCTGAGAGTTGCTGGCAACCATCCGAAACTACAAAGACAGGAAAGGATTCTTTTCTGAACCCATGGACATAAGCACCATCTACCAGCACCTTGATGCCAAACTTCTAATTCATTCAGAACCGTGAACGAGTACATTTCTGTTGTTTTTATCTATCTGGTTTGCAGTTCTCCATTACAGCAAACCTGGGAAGTGCAAACCATGGGGTACCCCTTCTGTTCTATGCATCTTTTTATATATTGTCTTCATTAGCACTCTTGTTAGAGTAGCTGGTCTTGTGTCTGTTTGTGTTTGCCTGTGTGCTTCAACTTTAAAATAGATACTTTTGATATCTACCTTGTCATGTATTTTGAGAAGAAAAAATCATAGTAAACACTTCTGGAAAAAAAGTGTATTTGCTTTTATGATTGCCTTGAACTGTATAATCTCCTGTTGCCCCATGTGATGGTTAGCCATCCTTCATCAAATCCCTCATCTTCTTTCTAGTGGACCCTTCTCAACCTAAGTAAGTACTTGAGAGTTTGCAGAAGTTGTAAGCCATTTCATTTTCCTCCCCTCCACGGTGATCCGACAGTTAGGTTCTTCACTGCTAAGTGAACAATTACTGGCTCAAATCCATCCAGCTTCTCCACAGGTAAAGGACCTGGTGACCTGCTCAAGTAAAGATTACAACCTAGAAAAACCCTGGGGCAGTTCCACTCTGTCCCATGGGGTCACAA
>NW_022111320.1:7555479-7569641 GCF_000313985.2 Echinops telfairi | reverse complement strand
ACAAGCATGAAAACAAAAAGAGCCACCATAAGGCAGGAACAATGGCTCAGGACAACAATATAAGAGGCACGAGCTTGTTTCTACATATTTTGATGTCGCAAAGATACTGGTCATGTGGTGTGATCTTCATAGGTATTTTTTAGGGTTTTATATTCCTAGATAACACCGACGTGTACACTACTAGAAAAGAGAGCGCAGATCTCAAGGTAGGCTGTTAAAGCTAATCGTAAGCTAGCTTGTGTCACATGCAAGTCCACCAGAGGGAGTAGGGAAGCAATGTTCCATCGGGGCATCCTTGATGCCACGTGTACTTAGCGGTGTACTTAGCGGCCAGTACTCCCCATGCACAACCACCACCCATCTGTGAGTGGAGGCTTACATGGGGCTATGATGGGGCTAATAGACTAACACAAACAAGCAAGGAAAGATCAGTGACCTACTTCTGAAAACAGCCAATGAAAGCCCGATGGATCACAAGGGTCCAGTCAGCAACCGCCCACAGAGATGGCACAGGACCGCTTCACTGGCTTGTACATGAGGTCACCTCGTGCTGGGAGTCTAGCCGGCAGCTAATACGGACAACGGCAAAGTAAAGTTGCACCACTTTACACAGCTCTTCTTAGCAGGGCCAACTAATGTGCTTTGTTTGCCAACTGTGAGGTCAAGAAGACAGTGGTAGCCCTTTGTGGTAGGTCAAAGGATCCAACTGGATACAGGAGATATTAGAAGCCACGTAGGTATTAATTAACCACTGTTAAAATGCAATTCAACTATTCTTGCTCAATCCTTTCTTGCTGATCAGATAAAGAGCAGAAGGGAGCAGACCCCATTGGGCACAATTTCATTTCATTGCACTGCCATTTTTACAAAGGCCAGTTCTATTTAATTGCTCATTCTAGTTATGAAGTAGGACTTGATCAGCACCATCATTTCCCTTATATCACCAAGACGCAGTCTACAACGATTTTCCTTTTGCTTTTGTAAAGTAATTTTCCTTTAAACCTTCATTTTAAACTCTCATTTTAAAATTAAAGAATGAATACTCTGGAAACGTCCATTAGACTACATATGCAGAAAATTGTAGTCAAGCCCAGGAGCTGTCTCTGTAGCTATCTACTCTCCTGATACAGTGAATGCCTCCCTTGGAGGCTCCTTCTTTGTCTTCTCTAATGAGCCAAAGGCCAGCTTGCTAGCAGCCCACCTGAAGATCAGGTAGAGAACCAGGAAGTTCTTTCTCAACAGCATTGAGAAAAGCAAAGATCATCAGATGATGAATAAATGAAACACCCCAAAATACTGAAATCTACAGTCCTGCGTAGAGGTCACTGTAAGCAATTGGCATATCGGAACATGATAATAACAGGAGGTAGATGGGAATATTAAGTAACAATCATTTCACCAAATTTGGCGTCTCCCAACTGTCATATTGATTATTTTAAAATGTGCAGTAAACATAACAAGTAGCTTAGCTGGTCTTTCACTCATTCATGAGACATCTATGGCAGGAGCCATTGCATTCAGAGGCTAACTCATACACTTTAGAACTTCACAGACTTGGATTTGAATTTCAGCTCTGAGACTAAATTTTTGTGATATTCAGCCAGGTGTTACTGATGCCATATCTACTTCCTAGTAGTTTTTCCTTTTTCAGTTTTGGGGAAAGATTAAATGAAGTAAGCCCTCTAAAAGTAAACAATGCATGTTAAATATTTGGTCATAATTGTTTTTTCAAGATGCAGGAGTTGGGAGTGGGGATAGATCCACAGAGAGAGGAAGGAGGAAGCTATTCACCTTGCAAGATAACTTGGCCCACCTGCAAGATAGCTAACCACAACCCTGTAGAAAATTGAATGCCAAGAAAACAAAATCACTAGTTAATCCTTTCTGGAAGTAGATATCCCCTGGTCTTAGTGCTGTATGCATCTTGATAGTTAGCCATTTAGTGAAATACATCTCTCAATAACTCAAAAGAAGGTACTTCCCCATGAGCCACATTTCCGAAGTTATTCGCTGGTATCATAGCTTCATACCTCCTCTCACCAATTCTGCCTTCCTTCTCTGGATTGCTGAGGCTGGCCCAAGAGCTCCCCACAGGGTTCCGGCCTGTCACGTAGGTGGGCCCCACAGCACTTCCAGGGACACAGAGGGAAGTCAGAGCCCCTCTCAGGTCATCTGCCATGTCGGCTCTCCTCAGTCTACCCACAAGCGTTTCCTCAAAGATGAGTAAGTAGATTGGCCTGCTCACTAGATTACCAGCATCAGAGAAAACATCCCCCTGAGCAAGGCTGGCAGGTGCAGAGCCAGGACCGCTGGGAACTCCTAATCAATGATTGTTGAATGAATGAGCATCACCCATGGCCACTGGGACAAGATCCAACCAGTAGCGAATCATGGCCTGGCCCTTTTCCTTGTTGGAATGCTGTCAAAGAGAGACTAATCCAATTAGAGAATCAATATCCAGAAAATATCAGAGCCGTTTTAGCCATGCGTTTTTTGTTCAAGGTTATTATTGTGGGACATTTGAAGGCCTTCAGATGACAAAAAAAAAACCCCACAGAAATAAAGCAACCTAAATTTAACAGATAGAAGTGACATAATAGAGGAGATACAAAGAGACTCAGAAAATAACAGCATAAAATTAATTTGAAGAGTCACCGTTGGTTTTCTTTCTTTCTGTGTAAAATCTGTAACAAGGACAAAAGGACCTTTAGAAAGGACAGCTAAATTTCATATAAGTGTGAACACTCTCCTCTCTGGGACACTTATTTTTAAAAATGATAAGGTTTAAGTTAAATATAACAACACAAAAATATTCTTAAAAAATGATGTCCTAATTTGGCAAAACTCAAATTTGGTTACCTTGGACCTGATGGTGCCTCCATCTCTCACTGTGGGGAGTGGAGAATGAAACCGTGCATGCCAAATCAATCTCCCTAATTGCCTTGGTCACCATCACATGCTATTTGGACAGGAGTCCTGTTAAATTGCATCCCAAGGCCAAATAAGAGACGACATTGAAAGGAATCCAGCTCCGTGAACTGCCCGCATCCCCTGCAATTTGAAGGGCAGTGGTGTGTTTTCTAGACTCTGGCAGGATAGAAATGCCAGAGACTACAAACATATCCACACACTTCTAGAATGTCAAAGCTGGAAGTCACCTTGGGAGATCCTGTAGGCCTGTCTTCATTCTCTACACAAGAAAAGGAGTCAGTAGCCACCTGAAACAAGAGGTTATTGCCCTGTCACTGCCTGTATGGCTCTGCTTACATGTGTCTCCTACACATCTTGCTCTCCCACCCTTACACACACACACACACACACACACACACACACACACACACACATTATCTGGATTTCTTTGAAGGCAGTGACCATCCTGTTCATGTACGTGATTCAGAACTTGTCAGGAACTCAATCAAGCTCAGTTAAATTAAAGTATAGAAGGCGGCTTAAATGATTCCCATATTCTGAATTCAGAGCAGTCAGTGATTCCTCTGAATTTTCCTTGGGTTCTTCATTCTGTCTCTCTCACTTTTTTTTTTGCAGGGCAGCTCTCCCTGTGGAGCTGGGATTGGGAGCCAGTATGGGAATTTCGCTGCTCTGTGGCTACGCACCAGCCGCACCGTGGACCCATCTGCAGAGCAACACTGCCCCCTGCTGCAACACTCTTCAAAGTCACTGATCAAAGCCGGCCAGCCACCGCGGGAGGCCTTTGCTCTACAAGTCCTGAGTCAAACTGCAATCAATCAACACTTATTAAAATTAATTCCTCCACGTTCATTAACTTTTAAAGAGAATTACAAGGCACGTAGCATTATTGAATGTCTGCATGAAGTCCTTTCTCCGGGAGAGAGAGCAACAGGAATAAGATAGGAGGCACTGAACCTGTGGGCCCAGAGTACTAAACTGCTAGGTCACTTACAGACAGAATTCCTCATATGCTCTTTAATCGGGTCCTCAGAAACCTTAAACCTAAATCTTATAGGTTCACTGTCAAATATCCTTATCATGCCACAGGCTGCAGCCAAGGGTAGCCCCACTTTTTCCTGAAATGACTTCTTGACACAATTTAAGGAGTCTGAAATGTCAGTTTAGGAGCCAGGGTGCCTCGGCGGATGACTCACGGACTGCTGACCGAGACGTCCACTGTTGGAAATCAGCCGGCCAGGGGGAAAAATGAGGCTTTCTGACCCCACAAGGATTCACGGTCTTGGAAACCCATAGGGCTTTGTCCTATGGGGTCTCCTCTGTCCTATTGGGCCCTCTGAGTCAGAATAGACTCACAGGCAGTGAGAAAGTCTGAGCGATGTCATGTAAGAATGAGTTCCTGCCTGACTTCAGAAGACTGACAGCATATATCTCTAGGCCATCTTAACCTTAGCCATTGAAACAGAAATTGATTAACATGTGCTTAAAAGTCCTTTGAAGAATTAATTCTCAAAATATCCTCAATCAATTTTAAAAACAAGAAGCATCAAACTTAAGACTTTCCCCTCTCCACCCCCTTCCCCTCTTTATGTGGAATTGTTTTGGGAGCCTACAGGGAGAAATTCCTGTTTCTTCCTACTGAGAAGTAAAATATTCACAGACCTCATCATGAAATAGGCATCTGCTCAGGTGGGTAGAGTAGCAAAGGACACGCAAGGTGGATTTTTCTTTGGTTTGGGTTTTTGAACTTTACATTTTGCACATCACAGAAATTATGCAACAGCTCCACCCTAGGGATCACTGTGGAATAATAGATCTGTCTCGACCAGGGCAATTGCCTCCTGGGTGGATAGGCAATTACACAAAAGTCTAATCTGGCACAAAATGTGATGCCATTTCAGTATTAGCCTTTATTTCTGTGAGGTACAAAGAGCCATAAAATATTATGCTGCTATCAAAAATTATCCTACTGGTCAAACGGTGCAGACAACTCTTTCAGATGGATTGGGTCCACTAGTAATGATGTTCTCCTGGAACAAGTCCCAGTAACCGCACTGAGCCTCACTTTCCCCATGTGTGATGTGAAGGTATTAGTTCATAAAGCTGCACTATCAAGTATAGCACGCAGAAGTAGCCATTGAAACTTAAATTAATTAAATAAAATCTGAAATTCAACTCCTCTATCACAATAACCATATTTCAATAACCACATGTGGTCAATGTTTGCTAAATTTCACAGGAAGTCCTAGTGGATAGCACTCCTGTAGCTAATGTTTCTTCTGCCTTCAAAATTGAATCAACATGCTACAGAAGAAATGCTTTAGGGATCAGTTTGATCAAAGGTGAACCATACACATAGCAACCATTTGAAAAGCAGACTAGAAAAAGGGAGGGAGACAGGAAGAGAGAGGGAGGGAGATTGAAAAAGAAGACAAAAAGTCCAGGGACCCAGGTTCTAGGCTTCCTGCTGCACTCATTGCTATCTGATAAAACCCTCTGGTTTTAATTCCAGTCTTCCAACCAATTCATCTGCAAAATGAGGAAGAAGCAAGCGCCTCCCTCCATCGTCAACAATTCAAACAATGGAGGACCTAAAGTGCAGCATAAACTTTCAAGGATGACAGCTCAAGCGAGAGCCTGCTGACACTTCTGTGTTTGCCTGCAGAACACAGCCCACCCAGCAGCCTGCCTGGTTGCCTGAAGACATTGAGGTGATTTTCTAGCATTATACACTGAAGGTGTTCCCTAACACATCAGTTCTGGGTTGGATATTGCAACAACTCTGGCACATCCTGGCCTGCCACAGTTGGAGGTAGGCCTCCCTCCAGAGAGCAATGTGCTTGGGACCTGACAGCATGGACTGGCAGGTCCGTGTGATGGCGCCTGCACACCCTGTGGCTGAGCCACACCGAGGAGCCAAGGCTGTGCATAACGGCGCCACAAATCCAGTCTGTGATTCCTGAAGCCACACGACAATGCTTGGCTCCAGCCAGCGCAGGCCTCTGCCAGAGATGTGGTCAGCAATCCAAGCTGCTGCAGTCAGCTTTCTTCAATGTTCCCTTTTAGAAGAGAGGGTGATGGGGTGAGGAAGGGAAACTGTGGCATCATTAAAATGTGGGGGCTTTTCTTGAGGGAAACCCGATGCAAATGTCTAGATCATGTCTCTTTCCCTGTTGAAAATGTCATCAGCGCCCCACAGCGCTGAGCATGGCGATGGCTGAAGTCAAGGTTGTTTCCATTCTTGACCCGCAGTCAAGCTGTCACCCGTAAGGTTAGGGAGAAAGGGGAAGAGGTCAGCCACGTGCTGCTGTGCATCTCAGGGAATCTCTCCTCACCTTTCTGGAACATAGCCGGGCAGGACACAATGTTCGCTGGAGCCCAGCCTGGCTGAATGCGGCCAGTGGGAAGAATGGCAGCAGCAGGGAACAGGGAACCGAGTCAGCCAGGTGAGCAGAGCAGTTGCAGGTGAGAGGACAGGAGGCTCCCATAAAGATCCCCAAGGCACAGCCTCAATCACATTGACTAGACCAACTCAGTGCACAGAGATCAGTGGGAGGGGCAGGAGTGAGGCTCTTTGTGAGTAAAGGCAGTTGGCAAAGTCCAAGTGAACACAGGCTATGTTAGTCTGGGTACTTTAGAGAAACAAATCCACAGAAACTCATGTGCGAGAGAGAGTTTTACATAAAGGTTAAGTGCGCATCAAGAAAACATCCCAACCCAGTGCTGCCCAAGCCCACAAGTCCAACATTAAACCACATGTTTGACCCCAATCCACAAAGTTCTCTTCCATCTCACAAAACACATGCAATGATGCCGACTACAGGGGAAAGCCGAGACAGTGAATGTGTAAGCATCTCAGCACTGGCAGGGGTCTCCACATGGCTGCTCCAGCACCCAGGGCTGCATCGGGGTTGGTCCATGTGGCTTCTCCTCAGGGATGTCTTGCAGGAAGTGAGCCTTTCCAGCTGAAGCAGGGAACTGGCTAAGGCAGCTGAACCCTGGTCCGACCATCACAAAGCAAGAGACCCGAAAACTAGAAAGGTGAGGCTCACTGAGTTATTTATCCTTCTGCCCTTCAATTAACCCCACATGTGTTTATCGGCCAGGTTGGCACAATAAACTAACTCACAGGCAGAACTGCAGCCCTGCCCTGGCTCCTGGGTAATAGTTGCCTTGCAGGAAGGGTTGGATGACCCAGGGAAAACAAGGTAGACCCAGGTTTACTTTGCTTATTGGATAATCCACCCTGCATACTGGGCTCCTGTCTGGGTGGGTGTGTCCATCCTTGGCTAGGCAAATGCAGCGGAGAACAGCTGTGCTTACCAATATCCTCTCAACCAGAAGACAATGGTCATTTAGGTCTCTTAAAATCTTTCCTTTACCAAATAGCACAGAGTTCTAAAAATAAAGAACTTACCCACAATGACACCAAATTCTGAGGTTGATGCTCATCAAGTATGAGACCTGAGATGGCACACATGCTCTTCATGGAATAAATGATGACAAAGTCTTGTTTCCTGGAGAAGGGGTGAGAAGAAATATCCGTGTGTGTGTGTGTGTGTGTGTGTGTGTGTGTGTGTGTGTGTGTAAACCTACTACCATTGAGTCAATTCTGATGCAGAGCAACTTTACATTGTTTCATCATTTTCTGTGGAGCAGCTGGTAGGTTAGAAATGCACCCGTGTGCCCACTGATTGGTTCCATGTTGAACCAGCAGAGCCACCAGGGCTTATATATGTGTATATACATACATATGGATGTGGATGTGTGGGGCAGGGGGGGCAGGGGGGGGGTGAAGAGATTTCAAAAAGTTCATGGGAAAATGGAGTTTAAAATAATAATTTTTCATGAGCTTTTTGAAGTCTCCTCAGTTATATATATACACACACTCAAACTCAAGTAGGCTTTGACTGTGAGTGGTTCTAGAGGAGGGCGGCATATATTCATTAAGGTCAGAGATTAAGTCTGTGGGAGGTCTTGAGCCCAAAAAGCACCAGGCTTTCTGCAGGCCACAAAATGTCCTTCCTGTCCCTGGCCCGATAAAGGAAGGACATGTCCACAGTGCCGGCATAAATATCAACACAGATGTGTGCAGATTTTGAAAGAAAACCCACCAAAGGCCTTTTTCATACTGGTTCATCAGGGGCTTGGAATATTTCGTTTCCTAAAAGAGAGGCACAGCGGAAGCTTGGGGAATGTGTACACAGACAAACCACACAGCACCATGCACCCTCTTCATGACAAGAAGTAGACCCTGCCTCGGTGGCAATGTGAGCATGGGGATTAAAGCAGTACAAATCATGGTCAAGGATAAAGAGATAAAGGCCTAACGACCTCATTTGTCCAGGCCCCAAATGAATTCACCTGCCGTGCCTGAGCCTTGACATATGTGGGCAACGAGGAGATCACCCGGCTGAAAGGTAATAAAAGCCGGCCTTGCTCATGGCTCTGTTTTCTAATTCCGTGAGCGGGAGATAATGCAGGGAGGTTTCAAAAGGCATCGTCACTCACTTCCACAGCTGGTTTTGGCAGAAAAATCTCCCCCAAACCACCAGACCATTGAAAACTGTGAGATTAAAATAGAACACACAAACATTGATTTCACATAACCATCCATCACTTGCATTTACCAGGTCTGGGTATTACGGTCATAGTAACGGGATGCTCTTTCGTAGTGTTGTACATAGGTCACCAGGGCGAGAGCCACCTTGGTCGCAACGAACAACAACAACAACATGGCCATTGTATTACCTTTCCTCAGCTCTCTTCCCCTTTGCAAGAAACCCTCCAAAGGGCATTAGAGCCTACCCCTTACTATGCTCTTTAAGGAAAACATGAGACAGGCTTACACCAAAGTTCACACCTATGTCAGAACTAAAAGAATGCGCAAGAACTACCTCTCTGAGCTCCTCGGCTCACATCCCCTATCTGTAGACGACAGACAGTCCACTCAGCGTCAGTCAACGACATTATTAGGTTATACTATTCAGCTACATGGTATCTTCCCTAAAGACCACTGAAATCTGGATTAAGAATGAAACCCTCTGGAGTGTGAGGCGAGGGCAGAATAGAACTGCACACAGATTTGAAGCAGGCCCGTGGGGGTCTCCCAGGTCTACACGGGATTGAGAAGAAGGGAAAGAACATCTTCAGCATGGAGGACGGGAGGAACGGGGAAGGCAGTCCTGAAGCCTGAAACGGAACGGCGAGTCCAGGTTTGGCATGAAGTGCTCAGAGGTGAATACTCCATGCAGGACTAGTCTTAATGTTCTTACAAATCTACTTTTCCTCAGATCCACGGGGCCGGGGCCAAAAATTACATAGAGATTCCTGGCCACTGCCCCAGATTTATTGAATCAGATCCCTCAAGACCTCCATTAGAAAAGCCCGTTCTGGATGGCAAAAGAAAGGAAGGCATTTATCTTCCCCAAATAAACCTCTAGGCTGGTGACAGTGACAACCTGGCGTCATTGCTACTCAAGTAAAGACCATTTTTGGCAAAATGCTATGTTTGTCTTCAAAATACATGTAGGTGCTAATCTGACATTTCTCTGCACGTCCCATTTTTATACTGCTCTTTATCCAAGTGTAACATACACTCCTGGATGGAGTCCTTTCGAGTCAATCTTCATCTCTCAGCTGTTTACCCCTTCATTTTCCTTAGGCAGACAATCAGAGGACCTGCCAATCCACCAGGTGGGACATCATTCAGAAGAAACATTGAAAACCGAGGTGTTGTCTGCTCTCCTGAGGGACGGGAGGCACAAAGGTTAAACAACGCCACCCCCGCCGTCCAAGAGGCCCGTGTTCATCTGTCTCTGAAATAAGTGTCATGCTCTGAATGGGACTTAGCTGGTAGAGCAGCATCTCCACTAACAGGGTGAATCCAGAGGCCCTTTGCACCACAGGGAATCAGGCCTTTTCTCATCATAAAAGCTCTCATCTTTCTCCAGGTGAATACTTAAGAAGCATGTAATCTTCTTCATTTAGAATAAGTACCAGCCTAGAGATTGACACATCTGCTTTATTCGGGGCAGGAGGGGTGTGTGGAGAAACACGTTATTTATGAGCTCATTTCTTTCTGAATGGGTCTGGGCAGGCCTGGCAGGGGTGGCTAGGGGTACAAGGGAGCTGGAAAGGCACTAAGTGAAATGCATTGCCCTCTGATTGGCGATGTCCTCGGTGGGTTTAAAGTCTGACTTTCCGTCTGCAGGGAGGATACAGGTGCATTAGCTGTGCCTGCACAAACCACAGAACCTTGGTTTTTCTGCCTGTTGGATCTTCCCAAGGAGCTAAAGTAGGGCAGCAGCCCAGTAGGAATAGTGTAACTTCCACTCTGCTGCAAGTTGCTCTTACACATTTGCCATTCGTCCTCACCTTTTGGGGGCTGTGTACCATCCAAGCACTCCCTTACTGACAATTGTTTCATCTCACAATCTGGGCCCCGTAGTCCACATGGCCCAGCCATTTAACAGGATGAATGTGCACAGGAGGAAACTGCACATTGTCTACAGATAACTAGAGAATGGGGGGCCCGAGGGGAGGGGGCAGACATTCTGTTGGGAGCATACTGTGAAACTGCCAAAAACTGTCTGGAGCTCATTATTTGGATAAAAACCTGAACAAAGTGAATAAAGACGCAGGGAAATGTCGCCTGTATCCCGATGATGCCTTTTCTGGACCTCGTCCTCCATAGGTGGCTTGCCTTAAAAGTCCAGGCAGCAGGACCGTTTCTCTCGTTTTCTTTCAGATGGAGGTTAACAGGGGTTCCACTGTTGGATGATTCTTTGTCTCCCTGAATACGGGCTGATGGAGGGACTTCTATGAACACAGTATTCTCAGTGTCTTCCTTGAGGTGACTGGTCTCATTCTACCGCACACAATTGTGTATAAATGTCACGAGGATCTCTTTAAAATAAGGTTAGATTCCCCCTCTTTTCCTTTGACAGGCTTGTTTTGATCTCAGTAAAGGTTTTGGTAAACCCACAATTTGAGGCAGGCATGTAATTTGTGCCAAGGACTGTGCTGGGCAGCAGGGACTGGCGACTGCACTTGATGCTCACAATTCCGTAAGGCAGGAGTTACGACTCCAAGGGCACACATGGAGAGGCTGAGGCATGTAGAGGTTAAACCAATTGCTTAAAGTCTTGGAGTTTAAGAAGTGGGTATGGAATTGGAGCCCAGGTGGTCTGATGCCAATACACATATTAAGTTCACTACACGATACAACACTCCGAAATAGAAAGCAGGGCCCTGGGGAAATACAGGGAATGCACTTAGATTTCCTTTCCCTATTCATCTCCCAGAAGCGGGCAGCCCTAAACTCCCTGAATAGCTGCCTCTAAGATTCTTCCCTCAAAACCTCTGAGGGGCTAAATGGAACAATATTTCCCAAGAAATAGTCACTCCATACCACCATCAAACGAAGACGTGTGTTTGTGTGTGCATGTATGTGCATGTGCACTGCAGACATAGGCACTGATTACGTCTTCCCACAGGGTGTCCGTGAAATGCCCAGCCAAGAAACACCCAGGCAACTGTTAGTTTCCGTTCCTTTCTTTCAAATCCTGTGGAAGAGCAAAAACGTATTGCAAAGTGCCAGAAGTGGATAGATTACACACAATTCAGCCCTAAGAGTCTGTCTAATCAATGTACTGGCCCGTATTTTTCACATTTTATGGGACAGCAGGGAAAATTGTTGAGAAGAGCCAATTTGCAGCTGTGTTCTTAATTACGCCTTCTATGTGAAAGGAGGCGAATTTTGCAGCAAGAGACTGCAGCTGCATTCATAAGGCAGGAAGACCCCGTGTTTACAGCAGATAATTGAATGCCGTAAAGGTCTCAGATCCCAAGGTGGATTGAGCAACAGCCTCTCTGTGTGGCCCGGTCAAGCCACTTGACTCCATTGTGCCTCAGTCAAGGCTGCTGCCAGAGCGGATTCTAGCAGCAGGAGCTGACTGACAAACAGATGCTATATGTGGGTAGAACTGTCCTGGATAATTATATTCCCCCAAGTCACTGTCACTTGCAAAATAGTGAAGTTCAAAAGTTCCTGGCTGCATTGAGTCTTTGAGCTGTTAGCACTGCTGAGTCAGAAATGTCTCTTTCACACATGGCCAGTTTCCTGTGAGCCCTCTTGGAAAGGGGAGTAGAAAACCCAGCCTTATCTATACAATGAGCACAGGGTCAGAGGTGAGGACAGGCAGTCCAGAAACCCACGTGGGCAAGACATGTAACTTTATTCTTCTATAACTAAACTTGACAGACATCCAACCCTCCATTCCCTGGGTAATCTTGCCCATTTCCCCTATAATGGCATCTAAACATCAGGCTGTTTCACTGTTTAACAAAGCATTAGTAGGGCCATCGTGTCTGAGTCACCATCGACCTGTGTCCTGACGGCTTTGTTTCTCGTAGTCACTGTTGGTGACTTCTCCTGATACCCAGCGCGTGGCTCCTGGGGATGCGCAGTGATGGGGCCCCTCTGGAGCATGCGGATCATTCTGCCATCATTAGCAGTTCCGTGAGTCCCTCCTCTGCCATCACGCCGTCCCTCGTGGATGACAGAGGAGAAGGATGCTCCCTCCAGTGTTCAGTGAGCGGTTTTTCAGAGGTAGAGCACCAGGGTTTTGCTTGCAAACAGTCTCTGGGCAAACTGGAACCTTCAAACTGCGGATAGCATCTGCGCTCCGGAACCATTTGCAGCAGGCGCGGGAACAGCGACTCCTTCTACTGCTCCACCATTGCTGGAGTGTGAGGGAAAACCCAGGGACCACCTAGAACAGCATTCAAGTCTCCTCGACTCTCAGAGTCCCCAGGTGAATTTGTCTCCTCTGTCCCACCATGGAGTGCAGGAAAGTTGGCGAAAGGCACAGGAATACAGGTGGATTTACTCTCTCTGGTTACCCTTTAATATTCTAGCCTACCCTAATTCAAGGCAGCACTAGAGGTGCGTGGTTAAGTGCTCAGATGCTACCGTTTCAACTCACCACAGGCTCTAGGTGGAGAAAGGCGGGGCAGTATGCTTTAGATTTACAGCCTGGGGAACCCCATGGCCAAGACTAGCATGCCCTTCAGGGTCACTATGAGTTGGAATCTACTCATGGGCGATGGGTTTTTGTTGTTGATTTTTGCCTTCAAGTTCAGATAGACTTCATCAGGACTCAGGAAAAAGGGAACTGTGTTCAGGTTATTGTCCACACTCAGAGCTTCTTCAGAGCCTGGGGTGTCTCTGGGTCTGTGCTCACCTGCCTCACAGAGGCAATGGTCGCCCCCTGGTGGATGAAGGAACAAGAAGCAGCAAGAAGTGCTTGGGTCCCTATCTCAGACACTCCCACACTAGTGTCAGGTGTATTGCTTTTACCCTGAATGTATCTGGATGAGTTTGTTCATTTTCACTCAACCAAGTGAAAAGATGCATGATGGTCTCTGCTTTAGTAACTGGAGACCTGACCTTCATTCAGTGGGCACCACCAGAGCCACACGGTTGCTAAAATAGTGCAATCATTCCACCCTGGTTGGTAAATAACAGCCACCCAAGTCTCCAAACACTGCCGTACCTGCTGCTCTGTCAGCCCCAGCCTCCCTCCAACCCACCTGAGTTCTTAAGAAACCTTAGGGCCTCTTGCTCCGGATTGTCAATGTCCAACTCCATTGTTCAGTCTCTGTGCCTTACACATTATTGAATATTCTGTGTTTCACGCCTGGGTGATTGCTTCTGAGGAGATGCTGCCTTCTAGAGATGCCTGTTCGCCCTCCAAGCAGGGCTGTGCAGGCCTCTGAGTTACTGCTGGTCCCTTGAGGAGAACCGCTAATGCGCAAACTGGAGGACTGGTCCTAATTTAAAAAGCAGTGAAGCTGGTGCCAGAAAAGCCGAATTTTAGTCTGAGGTACCACTGATCACTGGCCTTGTTGCTTTGAGCAAACATTTCATCTCTGTATCTACTGATCTCTGTAAGGAATGATAAACACTCTTGTAGAGGACAAATGTAAATATCCAAAGAATGTGGCCTTTCTTTCTTTCTTTCTTTCTTCTTCCTCTAATGAAAAATACAACTTTCCTCTAGTTCCTAAATGCTTCCTTCCCACCCCACACCCCCACTATCATGATCCCCATTCCACCTTGCAAGTCTGGCTAGACCAGAGGATGTACATGGTACAGATAGGAACTGGAAATACAGGGAATCCAGGGCGGATGGTCCCTTCAGGACCAGTGGTGTGAGTGGTGATACTGG
>NW_022111320.1:7542130-7552530 GCF_000313985.2 Echinops telfairi | reverse complement strand
CTTCTCCCAAAGCTGTTCTTTCCAGACGTGTCAAGTACATTTGATGGAGTTTCACCATCCTTGCCTCTAAAGAGCATTCTGGCTGTACTTCTCCCAAGACAGAAGGGTTTGTTCTTTCGGAAGTCAATGGTACGTTCAGTATTTTCCGCCAGCACAAACCCTAGGGCCAGACTTCCCATCTACAGCGCCTGGCTCTACCACTACAGAGCCCTATAATCTCAGGTTTCCTATCTGTAAAATGGGATTATAACATTTCCTGCTTTATAGAACTATTGCCAGATGGGAGGAATTCTTTTATGCAAAGTATTTCAAATGCGCATCGTCTTGTGACAAGTGCTCAGTGAACACTGGTTATTGTATAGGGGATGTATATTGTATAGAGGATGAGGGGAAAATGGGACCTGACCTAGAGTTGCTTCCAAAGGGGCTTATATATGAAATATTTTCTGACCGTGCTTGATCAGCTTGGAAAGAGACACTTGAGCACATTGCCTTACCCAACAACACACAAAAACAAGATAAACCAAAATTTTAAAGCACACAGAAGCAGAAGGATATTTGGAAAAACCGTGGACCAAAGAATTAAGTTATATAGGAAGCTTACAAGATACCACCAAATTATTTTAAACAATTCTCATGTTTTTATCAAAGTTATGTATTAGGAATACACAACATTAAACTTTACCCAAAGAACGGCTCAAAGCATTATTACTGCTAGTTTTTGACCAGAAACAAAATCAATGAAAAATTAATACCTCTCATTCTTTTAGACAGATAGAATCAGCAAAACTAGTCAAAAAGGTCTTAATTATTTTTTCAGTGAAGGACTGACTGTGGCAGTCTGACTTCTCCTTACTTATGGAACTCCTGCATGTAAAAGATTCCTTAATTTATGCCAAGTCCAGCCCAATCTCACATCTATTACTACAAAAAGAACTTCAAATGACTTTCCATGCCTGACTAGAGAAACTGCCTGAAAAAATGCTGACCTAAACCTTTTGCTTTTCTAATGGTTAAACAAATTGAAACAGATCCAGTAGAGTTGTCAAGGCGACAGGAAAGTAAATTAACAAAGAATTGTGTAGGTACAAGCCCTAGAACCAGACTTCTTGCGTTAATTCCTGGCCAAACCACGGCAGAGCTACATAATCTGAGGCTTCAAATCTGTAAAATGGTATGATAATAGTCACTCCCTTATAGAGCCGTGGCAAGATTTTGTGCAAAGTATTTCAAATAGTAATAGTGATAAGTGATTACTGAATATTGGTTATTTCAATAATTACTATTTATTGATCTTCTTTTTTTCTTTTGTTCCTGTCTTGTCTTTTTAATGACCTTTTTCTCTCCTCGTGTATGAAGTGCTTGATGTAGTTTAAAACTCATATGACCTTTGGTCATTAGAGTGCATTGTGCTCAACCTTTAGCCTGGAGAAGGTCTCTAAATACTCCAGGCTAAACACTCCTGGGCTCACTTTCATTTCCTTCAGATTCAATTTAAACTGCCATGTGAGCAATTCATGTCTATTCCATAGCAATCCCCTGTTCTTATCCAGATTGATAATATTAATCTTTTTCATCTTTTCTTTCCATCTCAGTCACTTCTAGTAAGATGATCCCAATTCATAATGGCCAGACAGGACAGAGTAGAATCACCCAAGTGTGTTTCCAAGACTGTAACTCTTAAGGGGAGTAGAACTCCTGGTCTTTTTCCCACAGAGCTGCTGGTGGGTTCAAAGTGCCATTGCTGGGGTTAGGAGCCCAATGCATAACCCACGAGTGCCCTAGAGCTCCTCTTTTCTTGGGTTCAGTCAATTCGATCTCCAGGTATTCTGTCTGGTGAGGTCCATCTGTATAGTCTCCATTTATGTTGTTGAAAATAGGTATTTGATCAGACCCCACCAGACGTTATACCCCCTCCTCATCATCAATTGTAGATCTCTTTTTGTTCCCTTATCCCTGAGTTTGTTGGCTCCCCAACTGCCCCCCACCCATCCCCTCCTCTCCCATGTGCAATGTATCCAAGAGTAATTACTGAGAACCAAATGGAGGATGAGCATGATAGTGGGACAGGAGGAAGGTGAAAGGAAATAGAGGGAAGATGTAGTAGGAAAAAGCTATTTATAGAGGTATAGCTATAGGCAGGTATATATGTAAATATATTCATTTATAATGAAAGGGATAGAGATCAATGTACATATATTTATATGCTAAGTATTAAGATAGTAGATGGACTTTGGGCCTCTACTCAAGTACTCCCTCAACACAAGAGTAATTTGTTCTACTAACACGGCACTCTGTGATGTTCACCTTCCCTGACACAATCACTGCAGACAAAATGGATGTTTAAGCAAATGTGGAAAAGAAAGTGCATGGTGTGGCTATCAAAAGATATAGCGTCTGTGGTCTTAAAAGCTTGAAGTTAAGCAAGCATCCATCCAGCAGGGAAGCAACAGAGCTCACATGGAAGAACCACACCAGCCTTTATGATCATGAGGTATCCACGGGATCAGGTATCAAAAGATTCAACACAAACAATTATATCGATGTGAATGAGGGGGATTGGAGTGGAGACCCAAAGTCCATCTGTAGACAATTGGACATACCCCTACAGAAGGGTTACAAGGAGGGACAATTCAACCAGAGTGTGGTATAGCACCGAAGAAACACACATCATTCCTCTAGTTCCGGAATGCTTCCCTCTCCCCACTACCATGACCCAGTTCTACCTTACAAATCTGGCTAGGCTGGAGTACACACATTGGTACAGATAAGAGCTCTCAACACATGAAATTCAGGAACCATAGTGGGAGTAGCGATACTATGAGGCTAGGGGCATGGTGGGGGCTAGGGGTATGGTAGGGGCTGGGGGTGGGGTAGAAAATGGGAGCCTATCACAGGTTGGATATATAGCCTCCCCCCCCAGGGGGATGAATAACAGAAATGTGAGTGAAGGGAGACAAGAGATAGTGTAAAGCATGAGATAACAACAGTGATATACAATTGATCAAGGATTCACGAGTGTGGGAGGGTAAAATAGAGGACCTGATACCAAGGGCTCAAGTAGAAAGAAAATGCTTTGGAAATGCTGATAGTAACATACACCCAAGTGTGCTTAATACAATTGAATGATGATTGTTATAAGATTTGTAAGAGCATCCCAAAAAATGATTAATAAAAAATATAAAAAGAAAGAAAGAAAATAGGCATTTGTAAGGATTAAATCACTGGTTTTGCAACATTCTCTCATGCGGCAGGCCGCATTTTCTGTCCGCTGTCCTTGGTTCTAACTTTCTTACTCCAATCACCAGTAGCTACTCATACAACTTGATTGCAAGTTGGATCCATTTCATACTGCAAAAGTTGATAAAGTCTTCAATTCCTTCACCTTTGGCGTTAGTGGTTAGTTACTAAATTTGAATAACAGTTGTATTAATTGGTCTTCCTTATATACATATTATCCTATCACTGACAGGTTTGTACTTTGGGCTAGATTTTGAAATATTTTTGAAAATGAATGCTGTACCATTCCTCCTCAATTGGTCATTCCTGCCATATGAGCCAATATCATTGCATCTCACTAAAACACAGGAAATAAATCTTTATGCATCCGGTTTCATTCCGATGACTTCCAATTTTCCTACATTTACACTTCATACCCTCTGATTATTAAGGATGTCTGCAGTTATTTCTTCTCATTTGAATAGTGCCCCATCAGCCAACGATGGTCCCAAGCTTGGATCTATCCATGTTATTAAGGTTGACTCTACTTTGAATAAGCAGCAATTCCCCAGTCAGGCTTTGAGTGCCTTCCAATCCAAGGGGGTCGTGTTCTGTACTATAGCAGACAATTTTCCGCTGTTATTCACAAGATTGCACTGGTTAATTTTTTTTTAAGTAAAATGTTAAACTGTCTTAATCTGGGAGTGCCACTGAAATCTGTCCATCATGAGTGACTTTGCTGATATCTGAAATACCGATGGGGTTGTCAGCATCATAGCAACATGTAAGCAGATGAGTGACAGAAAAGGAAAAGGCAAAAATAGATCTCAGAAGAGACTCGAACACAGAGCAGGTAAAGCCAATAGGGGGAAAAATCAAGCAAAAGAGCTAACATATATGTATTTCAAAGGGCATCTCTAGAAGACGAAGTGTGGTGTTATAATGAAGTGGGCAAGGACCTGGAGTGAGGAACTCAAAAGGAAAAGCATGCTCGGCATGTCTCAAGCTGCATGAGCTGAAGGAAAAGCCTAACGAACTTTTCTTATTCCTTTGACAAGGCTACCACCAAATGACCTAAATTTGATTCTTTTCCATAAGAATTAAAGTGAACTCAAGAGAATACAAAGGAACTGAAGCCAAAATATTTTATATTTTGATGCAGACAAATATTTGAATAATTCACTCTAAAAGTTAAAATAGAATTCTAATTAACACTCTCATTAGGAAAATGTACGTTCAGTTTCCACTTCATCGTTACATCAAACCTTTCAGAGAGGAGGAAGAGCGAACACTGGTACTGTTTTTTATAAATGAGGAAAGTGAAGCCACTGAGCTAAAAAGAAATGAAGTGCTTTTCTCATGGTCACATGAAACAGAGCCAGACTGATAATGGTGTTCTCTGTCATTAGAAACTAAGATCCAAATCCATTTCAAATAAGTGAACAGCATATGCTTTGAAGATCCGATGGTCAGATCTGTGACCATCGCACAGAGCTGTGCATGCTCCTAAGAATGCTTCTCCTTCACGGTTGCTCGATCAGAGGCAGCTCTGATTCCTAGACACATCATGATTAGGAAGAAACCAACCAAAACTCACGGGAAAGCGTTATTCTGATTCTGCTGCATGTCAACATGTGCTATGAAGGCGGATTTTACACAGAGCAGCCCAATTCCCCCGTCTTTTAGTGATCTGTCCACATGTATCAGCGCTAAGAAGGAAAGCTAGTCAAGCAAAAAAAGTTATACCAATTGCTGCACTGAACCGTTCAAGTTATGTTGTGTGTTTCTAACTAATTTGACCAATTTGACAAATGAAGCCAATACACAGTCTATTCCATTTGTACATAAAGAAAACTAGCAAGACCCTAAATTCTCTAAATGGTGGCAGTCATGGTTCAGGGGTAGATGTCTCTCCTTTCGTGCCAGAGATCCTGGTTTGGTTCCCAGACTGTGTACCCCATGTGTAGCCACTACCCATCTGGCAGTGTCGTCTTTGATATGGGTGTGATGCTGAAGAGGCGCTTCCAAACTAAAAGGCACTGGGGAAAGGGGCTGGTGATTTCCTTTCAAAGGTCAGCCCATTAAAGCACTGTGGATCCCACCGGTCAGAACCACAAGCGAGCATGGGAGTGAGGCGAGGCCAGAACGCCTTTTGTACAGTTGCCCACGGCGCTGCCTCGAGGCTGGGACAGACTCCGAGGCCTCACCCATAGGTCCCCTAGTCACTGTGGCCTAGCTATCAGACACAAATGGAAACGAACGGTGCACGTCCAACCGCAGACAGTCTGACACCTCAAAAACCAAACCACGTGCCTGGCGTTGAATCGAATTCAACTTATAGCAGCCTAAAACCTAAATAGGACTCTGAGAAAGAACAAAAAATTATAAAAATGTACATTTCATATTACCACAAGATTTCTCTAATAGCAGTGTTTTAATAACCTCTTTTTTTACTAATTATCTTCAAGCTAAATGAGACGTTTAGGGCTTTGTTTTTGTTGTTTTATCTTGTGTTAAATTAATAACAAGGCCAGAAAACATAAATGAAAAGAAAGGAACATTTGATTATATAAAAATTAAAGTTATTTTAGAGGGGAAAAAACACACCAAAAAGGTGTTAAACAAGAATAAGCAAAATTATATGTAACCCATATAACAGTTTTAAAGATTATCTAAAAAGCACAAAGAGTTCTCACAAGCTTATAAGAAAAAAGACTGCTAAGTTTACTTTTAAAAAGAAAAAAAAGAAGGGAACGCTACACACATGAACAGTCAAGTAGAAAGAGCAAATTGATCAATAAACATATGAATAAGTGCTCATTTCCATTAGCCATAGGGAGAATGAAAAGTAGAACCAAATTGAAGTACTATTTTTCATCCATCAGACCAGAAAACATTTATAAAATAATATCTATTGCTATTGTAATTCTTTTAAGTGTAAATGTGAATTACTATGCCACACTTGGAAAGGAATTTGGAAATTCAATTAAAATTATAGACACATGCCTCCTTGGTTCCCAAACATCTCATATCCAGAAATAAAAGTGTACGCATGATGACATGAGTGTTGCGATTGTTTTTTATTGTTGTGTGTGACAGACACATCTATATGTACATCCATCTGCTTGTATATGTCTTCAAAACGAAGCTCACTGCCACGGATTGATTCCGCCTCCGAGACTGCAGCGCTGCGCAGGAGCAGAAAGTCTTGGGTGGATTCAAACGGCTGACCGTGCAGCCCAACGCATAACCACTGCACCACCAGGGCTCCGCGTGCACACGAAGAACGTCTCAGTGACACCATCACGAAGTACTTGGGCTGCTTTTCAGAAGGGCAGTGATTTGAACCAATCAGCTCTGCAGCAGAAAAAGAGGGGGTGTCCTGCTCACAAAAAAATTCCAATCCAGGAAACCCTGGGGACAGTTCTCCTCCACCATACAGGGTCACTATGAGTCAGAATCAACTTAATAGCACAGAACAACTACATACATCTACGCATGTACGCCTATAGTATTAATTTCCTAGTGAGGTTGTAACAAATTACCATCTCAGAGGGTTTCCAAAACCCCAAACTCACTATCATTAGCGACCCTATAGAATAAGGATAGATCTGCTCCCTGTAAGTTACCAAGAGAGTAAATCTTTACTGGAGTAGAGACCAGAGAGCATGGTGGTTTTGAACTGCTGCCCAAAGCTCAACCTTAGCCACAACGATACACCACACATTTCTTATCTCACAATTCTTGATTTCAGAAGTCCCGAAGTCACCGTGTGAGCGGTCTGCGTGGCTTCTGAAGGCTCCACGGGAAGCCGACTCCTTTGCCTTTTGCAGCTCCCAGAAGTCGCCTACCGTTGGTGGCACAGAAACCTCCCTTGTCTCTGCTACCGGCACCTCCCCTCCTCTGACTGCGACCCTGCCCCTTTTTGATAAGGACCCTTGTGGCTACTGTGGAAACCCCACATAATCCAAAGTAATCTCCCCATTTTAATTTAGTTACATATCCAAACTCCCTTTTGCCTGTAAGATAACATGTATTCACAGGTTCCAGAGATAAGGTGGTGAACATATTTGTCAGGTCCTTAGTATGAAGTAGAGGATACAGACACAGGTAAAGATACAGAGAAACATATAACAAGATGATACAGATACACACACCCATCTATTTCAGCTCACAAAAGTTAAGCCACTCCCATATACAAAAACCAAAAATGAATTCTAAAAAGTCTAAACACCAGAGAGCAAAAAGTAAGACTCTAAAACCTCTAGAAAAATTAGGAAATATCTTTATAAACTTTTTTTTTAAACTGTTCCTTAAATAGACATAGTAGAGCACTCTGAGGGGACATCCTAGAGACATTTTGACAAGTGTATATGAAGAGATATTAGCGCTGTGTTTATTAGTGAGAGAGGTTGTAGCAGTCAAAATTGAAGAACTGATATACCTATTTGTAGGGGGATGAATCCACCCTGACACGCTCTTAGTACTTACGTGGGTGGATGAGGAGGGAGGTCTATGAGTCTAAAAAAAATGGTTAAGTAAAAAATCATTTCAATCTTCTGTTGAAAACCCAGAAAAGGTGCCCAATGTCACTCAAAATAACAGTTTAAAAACTCTGCAAAAGCATCCATGAGGTGTCGAAGGGATCAGGTATAAAGCATCATCAGAACAAAAAAATCTTACCATAGTGAATGATGGGGGGAGTGCAGAGTGGAGACCCAAAGCCCATTTGTAAGCCACTGGAGATCCCCTTGCAGAGGGGACGCGGGGAGGAAATGAGCCAGTCAGGGTGCGATGTAACAATGATGAGAAATATACAACTTTCCTCTAGTTCCTAAATGTTTCCTCCCCGCTCCCACTACCATGACTCGAATTCGACCTTGCAAGTCTGGCTGGACCAGAGGATGTACACTGGTACAGATAGGAACTGAAAATATAGGGAATCCAGGGTGGATGAGCCCTGCAGGACCAGTGGTGTGAGTGGCGAAACAGGGAGGGTAAAGGGAGAATGGGTAGGAAGGAGGGAACCGATTACAAGGGACTATATGTGACCTCCTCCCTGGGGAATGGACAACAGAAAAGTGGGTGAGGGGAGACGTCGGACAGGCCAAGATATGACAAAATAACAATTTATAAACTATCAAGGGCTCATGAGGGAGGGGGGAGCAGGGAGGGAGGGGAAAATGAGGACCTAATGTCGGGGGTTTAAGCGGAGAGAAAATGTTTTGAGAATGAAATACAAATGCACTTTACACAATTGATGTGTGTATGAATTGTGGTAAGAGTTGTATGAGCCCCTAATAAAATGTTTAAAAAAATAAAAATAAATAAAAACTCTGCAAAGATCTGTGGGGCCCGATAGGATCCAGTGCTTCTATTACTTCTCTGGCCTTAATATTCAGTCTGCTCTGGATGCTGGGAATGCAGCATCCAGGCTGCTCCAGGATATACCAGCCACACACTCACCTTAGAGCTCCATCACATGTTATCTCCTCTGCCTGAATTGCCTTTCCCTCCTAATTCCTTCATCATCTTCAAAACTTTGCTCAAATGCCTCCTAATCAATGAGGCCTGTGATACCACTCAAATTGCAACAGAACTCATTCCAAGCCCAGACATGGCCTCTTCCATTTCCCCCGTTTTTCTATAGCACTTATCATTTTCCAGCACACACTGAAATTTACAGATCTGTTGTGTTTATTTTTTATTGTCTCTGTGAACTGTAATAAAAATCCAAAAAGACTGGGATCTTTGCTGTGTCCACAGCTCTTGTCTGCAGATGTGTCCCTAGAATACTACTGTCTAACAAATATTAGGTGCTCAATAAATGAACACATATCTATTGTAATGGTAGAGGAAGCTGACGAGTTAGCCTGCTATTCATCAAAACACTAGAAACATAACACAATTTAAGATTTGGTCATTGGAAATCCAAAATGTAACAGGCAGTAAAAATTCCTTTTAAGCTGAGTCAACAGAGATGGCTTTTAACTCAGGAAGGCAGTAAGTAAGGCCCGTTAAAATAGGCAGGGAGGCATGTAGCCCCTAATTTAGATAAGCAGTATAGTGCTTTGAGTGATGGTGGTCTGGTAAACATAATCCCAGGAAAAATGAATGTACAGAAAACTGTTTCCTGTGATCATTGCAAACCCTGTTTTAGTCACATAGTTTGAGGCATACAACTTGCTTGAATTTCATTAGCTTTTGGAAGCAGTTTGGAGATAGCAAATCTTACCGCTTCCTTCTGCCTCGAGTTTGCAGAATAAACGGTTTCTTCAATCAACCTGGTCCACACCTTTAGCCAAAACAGTGGCAGGCAATCCTGGGCAATTGTTCCCAGTAACAGTATTGATGTAGGGTCTGAAAATGAGGAGGAGCCTAATTGCCAACCGCAGTGAAGTGGTAAATTCCTTATTAAGGATTACCATGCAGCTGTTAGAAAACATGAGCTAGATCCATGTCTGCTGATTTCAAAGAGGTTCATAATGGAAAAGGAATGCAATGGCTTATAAAATAATGCTCATATTCGTTACATTGAGGAAAAATAGACCATTTTAAAAATAACGATAATAAACCAATAAAATAGAAATATATATGGTACAATATTCAGTAAAAATATCAAATGACAAGGTCATTCTATATTATTCATATAGTATGTAAAAGTTTCAAATATATGTGACCAAATATTATAAGTAATTTGGGCACATGGAGATATTGACTAGGTTTCTGTGTTAGTCTGGGGACTTTAGAGAAACAAATCCACAGAAACTCGTGTATAAGCGAGAGATTTATATAAAGGTTAAATGCACATCAAGAAAACATCCCAATCCAGTGCTGCCCAAACCCACAAGTCCATTAACCCATATGTCAACACCAATCCACAAAGTCCTCCTCCATCTCACAAAACAGACGCAATGATACCAACTGCAGGAGGAAAGCCCAGTCAGTGAATGTGTAAGCATCTCAGCGCTGGCAGGGGTCTCCACATGGCTGCTCCAGCACCAGGGCTGCATAGGGGTAGGTCCATGTGGCTTCTCCTTGGGGATGTCTTGCAGGAAGTGAGCCGTGCCAGCTGAAGCAGGGAACTGCCTAAGGCAGGAGGAAAGCCGAGTCAGTGAACGTGTAAGCATCTCAGCACTGGCAGGGATCTCCACATGGCTGCTCCAGCACCAGGGCTGCAT
>NW_022111320.1:7536115-7542030 GCF_000313985.2 Echinops telfairi | reverse complement strand
GGGGTAGGTCCATGTGGCTTCTCCTTGGGGATGTCTTGCAGGAAGTGAGCCGTGCCAGCTGAATCAGGGAACTGCCTAAGGTAGCCATGCCCTGGTCCTACCATCACAAAGCAAGAGACTCAAGAACTAGAAAGGCAAGGCTCACTGAGCCATTTATCCCTCCGCCCTTCAATTAACCCCACATGTGTTTATCAGTCAGGTTGGCACAGTAAACTAACTACCTCAGTTTCAGTGGGCCATTTTTTTAAATCTCAGATTTCTTTTTGTTTTTTAATAGTTTTTCTAATAAAGTTAACATTTTTAAAAGAAAGAAAATAAAGGAATCTTGACCTTTCATGGTTTCACAAAGGACTTCTAAAATAGAAGCATTTTCATTGATTTTTAAAGTAGGAAAGACTCCCTAGCTAATGAATCTTTTCCAAACATAGCCCTAGAACGTATCTCATTCAATCTTTCCTTAACATTGTTAGAGAAATGAATGCTTCCCAAAAAGAAACTTGTAATGTGCCGTGCAAATATGCCTCTTGAATCTATTTAGCATTGGTAACAGTAAAAGAAGCTCATCCTGTTTTCCTCTCGATAATGCTGCTGTGCTCTCTGGCATAAGCAGGGTACTTTATAAGAACTATTGCATTGATTAAAGGCTATTTCAATAACAGCTGGCTATTGATATTGCTGTCAATAATTTGTACACTTATAAAAAATTGAGTTGCCAAAATTTATGCAATAGATACTCTTACAAAAAGAGAGAGTAGCTTCTAAGGCTGCTTATGTACAATAAAAACCTCACAGAGTTTGTTTTTATTTGCTTGCTTGTTTGGAGGTTTGGAGATTTAGAATCAGGGTTTTATAGGACAGCCGGTAAATTAGCCTAATAATTTAGTGTTTCAGTTCTACTTCCTTCCTAGTTCTTTGCATCGTGACTGGGTATTTAAAATCTCGCAAGTCACCATCTAAAGAACAATTTGTCTCTTTTCTCCTGGAATAACAACCAAAGGAGAGTCAGGAATAGGAGGAGGTTGTGGGATTCGTAGCTAATTTCCTCCAAGGACAGCAGCCTCCTTTGTCGAGAGACTAAATGAACTGGATGGGGCTGGTGACCATTGCTGTCAACTTTTATCAAAGACTCTGTAGAAGACTCCCGACCCAAAGGGAGGATACGCAGAACAGAACGTCAGATTCATGGATTCTAGGCTTCCTGGGACCCTGAAGGTTGGATGATCATGGAAACTATTGCCCTGAGAAAATCTTTAAACCTTATACAAAAAATATCCCCTCAAGTCTTCTTAAAACCCAACAACAACTTAACTGAACAAATGAAAACTGTGTATCTTGAAAACTATGAGCTTCTAAGAATTATCCATATGAGATTTTATTAACCACAGCAACTTGAAGGATTCAGTAGGCATTTCAGAGAATGCTGAATTTGGATTCATGGGGAGGAACAATTCAGAAAAGGAAGGCGGTTCCAGCCGCACAACTCAAAAAACGTACTCAGTGTCACTAGATGGCACATGTAGAACTACTGAGTTGGTGTATGTTTGGCTGTGTATGCATATTCTCAAAAACAACAAAATATGGAAAATTAAAAAATAAGAATTTCTTTCCAAATAGCTCATATGTTTGTTGCCTTATGCTTTGTAAAGTCTTATGACCTCGGTAGAGCTGGTATCTTTAGTTTCGCTTTATCAATAAAAAGGAGGCAGGCAACCTGAATGAGACCCAAGGTCCCCTAGCGAGTTAAGTCAGAGCAATGCCCAGTTACCTAGACGTTCAGTGTTTTTCCATTTTTGCCTATAAAAATCGGGCAGTTACATTCTCATAACAAGTTTTCAATGTACAGTTAAAATATTTTTTCCAAACTCTCCTGTCTTCAGCTGAAGTGATCACTCACCAATTGCTTTCCCTTTGAGATCAAAGAAAACTTGAATTTCAAAACCGCCAGATCACAGCCACCTCCTGAGAGTCACCAGTGGTAACAGAGATCGGGTGATCAAAAATGGCATCTACATCATTGCTCATAATTCATAACCACCAGAAAAATGAAGTTGATGCTAAAACAAATAAAATAATATCGGTTGGTAACACAATATATGCTGTGAATAAGTGCACCCCAGGTATCTCTTAGGGCAGTAAATAAACTTTTGCCTTAAGATAGGCTTTTTTTGAAAAAAGCCAAACTGCTTTTTCATTTCATTTTCAGTTGAAAGACAACTTAGAGAAAAAGCAGGTCACTAGGATAGTCTCAACATGAAAGGAACGAAGAATAATTAGAAAAGTTCCACTTGCTGTGTCGTCATTAGTAAAGAAACGAATCCACCTAACCTGTTGCTTTTAGTTACTTTTGGTTGACGAAAAACTCTTTCATTAGCCACTGATGAAGATGAGGCTACATTTGTGAGAGGGATTGCCAGTCTTAGAGTTACTGCCTGTGGCCACATGAGGAATGAAGAAGGATCCTCATCCAGGGATACAACTTCCATTGTCGATTGACTTCATTGCTGCTCTTCCCTCCAGTGCCCATGCGCTAAGGGAAAGGAACGGTGAGATACAGAAAGTAGAGACGAGAGCCTTGGAAGGAGGAGCGGTACCTAGGTTTCTTTTATGCCATCTTAGCCTTCTCTTATAGCATACTGAAGCCAAACAAAATGGTAGCCAATGTGGTTTCTGAAACTTTGGATAATGCTATCTAGAGGGACCCCCACCCACCAATTGAAAATAGTTCGCCTTCTGGGAAGATAGTTTAAGATAAACTAAAAACCCCAAATTGCTGTCATTGAGTCAAGCCTGACTCGTAGTGGCCCTATAGGACAGAGCAGAACTGCCCCTGTGGGTTTCTGAGACTGTGTAAGAAGCCTTATCTTTCTCCCTGAGTGGCTTGTGGCTTTGATGCAAAATCAAAATAGAATCTTTCAAGATTGCAACTCAAGTTTTACATTTTTTCTTGAGTTCTTTCAGTTTAATATATACTGAACATGATCTTCCTTTTTAGTTTTCTAACTCAAGGTGGTTGCACATTTCATTATAATACTTTACTTTGTCTTCTCAAGCTGACCTTTGAAATTTTCTATTTAGCTCTTGGACTTCATCATTTCTCCCATTTGCTACACTAAAATTAAGAGCAAATTTCAGTTCTCTGGCATATACTTATATCTCTTCTTTCTTTCTTGTCTTTTTAATAACCTTTTGTCTTCTTCATATATGATGGTCTTGATGTCCTCCCACAGCTCCTCAGGTCTTCTGTCAGTAGTACTGTTCAACGTGTGTGGTAGTTACATAATCTGATGTCAACTTGAGACTATTAAGAGTGAATGGGGTAGAATTAAGCTGTCAATCAGGTTACAGCTTGATGACCTCATTTGGAGGCACTATGAAGATAAATAGTTCCCTGGAGGCCAGACCCACACTCTTCCTGTGACACATTCCTGTTGGCAAGCCACATGGAGACACACCGAAGGAGCCAGAGCCCTGGAGCTGGAGGAACCAAGTGGAGACCCATGCCAGTATTGAGATGCTTTCACCGTCACCAGATCCAAAAGACTTTCAACTCACTGGGCTGTGATCTTCCTGTACTCGTCATCATTGCATGGTTGCATGAGCCTGACGGGTAATTTATAGACTGGTATCAGACATATGGGGTAATATTGGACTTATGGACTTGATCTAGTCTGGGGTGGGATGTTTTCTTAATATACAATTACTCTTTGACATAAAGCTCTCTCTGGTTGTAAGGATCTATAGATAGAGACCAAATTATGTGTGGCAAAGATAGGACAAAAAAAAGGAGTCCTGTGAAGATAACAGGATGGTTGTATTAGTTATGCTAACTTTCATATGTGGAAAAATTGTATTAACCTCACAAAGATGCACACATACACAAACCACACATGTATAACTGGTGAAACCTCAGTACATTTTATGGATCATATCCTTGTCAGATTCTTAATTTTAATATTGAAGTGGGGTTGTATTGGATGGTGGCTTTGAGGCTTGGGGGAAAGATACATGAGGCTTCTGTGTACACTTATTTTTAACCTCCTGTGAATCTATATTTTATTTTTAAATGTTTAAATAAATCACATTTATTTATAGAATATTAATATAATCTTTCTCCTCATTGGAAATCAGGCCTAATTCTGAATAAATTGTTATTCTACGGTTTCTTCTACAAATATGTGTTTTTCCTCATTCACTTTAGCATTACTTTTTTCTGCATTTAATTTGCCAACTATTTATTTACCAAATATTAAATGACTGTGTAGTGAAATAAAATTATCAGAAGGCAAATGCACACTGTTTACAGGTTTGTGAAGTATAGCTACACAAAAGGAATCAAGTCTCATGAAAAGGAGAGCCATTTCAGTCATACAAAGAATGTGATTCTGTTATTTTAACAGTTTATGGTCCCCTTGAAGTAAAATAAGTTTTAAGATTCAGAATGCTATATACTCTTCCACCACCAGACATTTTTATCAACTGGGCTGGTGCCCTTTCAATACCAAATTGATGAGCAATCATGGCAGACAATATTATTAAGCTAGTTTGCATATTTATGAAGACCCTGTAGCTTAATAAACTCTTATAGGGAAATGAAAGTTTATAGAGATCACTAGAAATGTCAGAATAGGACTCTGAAGGCACAATAAAATTTAGTAATTCTCATTTAAATCCCAGCCCACCTAAAATAAAAACCAGTAGTTCTTTTATTAGCCCTGTCTCATAACAAAATCCAATTTTCTTATGTAATGTTCTGTTTACCTAATATTTAGTTGACCATATTGAAGTCCTGCCATCAACCAGGGTGTGTGCAATACATTTAGAGGATTTAAGTTTAATTTAACAAAAGTTGACTTTTACTTTCCGTAGTTGTACATATAAAAGTTGATGGCTAGTGAGACAGAAAGAGAAAAGGGGAATGGTAGCTAGGATTATAAATAACACACCATACCAATAAATCTACAACACAATCCCTAAACCTAAAAAATTATACTATCACTCTGCAGCCAGTAAATAATGAAGCATATTCTCTAGTGTTAAGCAATACATTTTTCAGGTTATAGTCAATCTCTACAATGACAATTGTTACTGCTCTAACCAGAATTGTAGTTAAGTTTTTATGTATTATATAAACTAAAATCAACTGATAAGTTTATATTGATAATAGGAATCCTCTAGTTACTTATCAGAATCTACTTGCAGCCTGGCCCTTTTTTCACAGTGATAGAATCCACTAACCTTCCCCTGTTCCTGAGTCTGCTTGTCATGCGCACCACTGAACACTGGGACAATCAGAATTTTTAGGGTGGCTGAAAAAGTAAGGAGAAGTTAGATACCCACAGCTGTATTATAGTGTATTTATGTATGTTTATACACAGAATTATATACCTACATTTATGCTGGATTACATATCTGCAGGAATATCCAAATATCTACAGATAAATATGCTCGCTGCCATTGAGTCTATTTCAATTCATAGTGGCATTGCATGGGGTTTCCTCGGCTATCAATTTTTAAGGGAGAAGATGGCCTCAATTTTCTCCTATAGAGCAGCTGGTGGGTTTGAACCATCGACCTTGTAGTTAGCAGTCCAAAACTTACCAGACAGCAGAGTCACTATGAAATATCATAGATGTATTTCATGTTATATGTGTATCATGTTCCATTCTATCATTTAGGGATATTAAAAACATTTATGTGAAAATCAAAGAAGAAATGTTTCTAAATATATATATGGTTGTTGTCCTTTTAAGTAACTCAAAAACATAACATTCAAGCCTTTAAGACCCCAGATGCTGTATCATTTGATAGCCAGGCACCATCTGCTTTCTTCACCACTTTTGCTAATGCACCCCCTTTGTCCTCAGCGATCAAGTAGGGACAGGCTGGTGTGCTTCTTCCGTGTGGGTTTTGTTGTC
>NW_022111320.1:7533701-7535322 GCF_000313985.2 Echinops telfairi | reverse complement strand
CCCCTTGCAGAAGGGCTGCGGGGAGGTGAGGAGCAAATCGGAGTGCAGTGTAGTAATGATGAAATATGTAATTTTCCTCTAGTTCTTTAATGCTTCCTCCACCCCACTACCATAATCCCAATTCTACCTTACATATCTGGCTGGACCGGAGAAGGTGCACTGGCACAGATAGGAACTGGAAATACAGTGAACCCAAGACAGATGAACTCCCCCAGAACCAGTGGAGAAAGTGGTGATGGCGGGAGGGTGGAGGGAAGGAGAGGGAGAAAGGGGGAACAGAGGACAAGGTCTACATGTGGCCTCCTCCCTGGGGGACGGACACCGGAGAAGTGGGTGAGGGAGACATTGGATGGGGTAAGATATGATAAAATAATAATTTATAAATTATTGGAGGTTTGGGGGGAGGGGAAGTAGGAAGGGAGGGGGGAAATGAGCTGACACCAAGGGCTCAAGTGGAAAGTGGGTGTTGTAAGAATGATGAAGTCAATATATGTACTAATGTGCTGGGGGGAAAAAACATAAGGATTACCTTAGAGAGATTATAGTGCGAATTAAAATGTCCTCTGATTAAACAAGTTTAGATCGTTTTGCTTTTTTTAAGTTCTACACATGAAGATGGCCCAGGGCCAGTCAGTATTCCATTCTGTTGTGTATAAGGTTGCTGTGGGTTGAAACGGACTCCAGGGCACCTGACAACAACACATACTACGAAGGAGATTATCTCCAAAGACCAATCATGCAGACTGCTTATATCGTTGTGATGGTGATGATTATGTCAACTGGACATGCTTGGTCAGGGTAGGGGCCATACGATCCAGTTGATCCAATGGTGCCTGAGGTGTCAGTGGCAGCTAGAGCTACATGTTAGTCTTTTACAGCCCCTACTGGTGAATCACAAAACAGAGCCTTATGAGTTTTTAGCAAAGCTCTGCCATCCTTAGAAGACAACTACTCTCCTTTTAAAAAACAGCATTGGGCCTGTTACTGGGCCTTAGAGGAGCTGGAAAGCCTCACCAGTGGCCACCAAGTCACCATGAGGCATGAGCTGCCCATCATGAACTGGGTTTTGTCTGACCCACAGAGTCACAAAGTTGGATGTGTTCAGCAGCACATCATGGAATGGGAAAGTTGTGTTCAAGATTGGGCTAAAGCAGGACCCGAAGGTACAGCAGCAAGCTGCAGGAAGAAGTGGCCCCAATGTTTATGGTCTCCACACCTGTCACTCTACCACCTTGTACCTAAGGCTTCATGGGGAGCTCCTTATGATCATTTGACCAGGAACATGATAGCACCTTTCTGGGACTCCCCCTGAAGGAGTGATAAAGGGATATCCTCCCAATTGGCAGAACTTCTAGCAGTACACCTGCTTGGAAGGTAAAATGGGCAAATGTGTGACTATATACTGATTCATAGGCTGAGACTTGACTGCATGGTCAGGAACTTGGAAGGAGCATGATTGGAAAAGGAGATGTGCAGAAGACATATGTGGATAGATGTGTTAAACAGGGTTCTCAAGAGAAACAAAACCAGATGCTAATAATTGTATATATATTTATACAGATAGATATATAACATAAGAAATGAACAGTTCTTCTGCTACCTTAATACTAAACCTATAAAT
>NW_022111320.1:7528592-7530923 GCF_000313985.2 Echinops telfairi | reverse complement strand
GTTGTATGAGCCCCTAATAAAATGTTAAAAAAAAAAAAAAGAATTTCATAGAAAAAAAAAAGAAAGAAACAGTTAATTAAATTATAAAGCAGTACAAATGGCTCAGTGCAACTCACTCCTGTGAGACAGTTGTGAGACACTGGCAGTCTTTCAAGTCCTGAGGACCACCGGGCCGTCTTCTGCAGAGCAATTTAGGCTATCCAGGCACAGGCAGCAGACAGCAAGGCAGGTCACCAACAGTCAGCAAGATGACAGGGTCCGACAGTCCCCAGTTCAAGAGAGGTAAATTCCAATGGTGTGGTGAAGCAGGTCTTGAAGGAACCTCAAATTACAGTGACACAGTCCATAGGTTAGGTGTCCTACAGGTAGTGAAGCTTGCAAATTGAGGCAAGGAACAAGCAAGGCAGCCGCACACTGGTCCAATGATCAAAGAGCAAGAGACAAGAAAGGCTAGAAGACAGATTAACAGTATAGACCTTCGCTGATATGTCGGGTCCCCCATTAAAGAGACCCGGCCTTCCCCTCATTCAAGGGGTTGTGGGTCTGTATACTGGCTCAGGTCCAGGAATTGATTGAGTGATCCTGACTGGCTATTCTGCTGTTCACCTGATCTACCATTCTTCTACCTGTATAGATCATGTAAATATTTAGTAGGTTTCCCATATATTTCATACCTAGGGACACCGTGGCTAAGTAGCCAATGCCGTATTCCACATGAGACAGGTTGCTTTGATTACTACGGGAACCTTGTTGTCTATTGTAACCATGTCCACCCTGTCTCTGTTGATTCTGTGCTGACACCTGCCCTCTACCACCATGGGGACCAATCAGTCCCATTGTGGGCAGATGTCGAAATAGCAATTCCAGGAGGCTTAAGAGATGCTGGGGCCCACTTCACAAACCTGTTCCTTATGGTTGTGGTAAAGGGTATGTCCTCAGGACACCCCCTTTCTGGGTCTATGGGAATATCCTGATAGATCCATTGCAACATACCAATTTCTCTAAGCTTTTGGATGCCTTCTTCTATAGTGTACCAAGGTAGGTCAGGCACTTCAAGTTGGTCCAATCTAAGCCATCTGGCAGTCCATGCTTCAGCGAACCGACAAAATAAAGAATTAGATCCTTTCTTAGCCTCTCTCAAAGAGACATTGAAAGAAGAATCTGTGCTTAGGAGTCCCATATCCAGAAACTCAGACTGGTCTAATATTACATTTTGTGCACCAGTATCCCACATCCTTAGTAACCATTCCCGGGGATTTTCCCCAGGCTTCTGCTTGTATGTATTTGAAAACTCGAGCAGATCTTTGTGAGTACAGCATGCTTCTTCTTGGTTAATCATCTCAACCTCACCTTTAGGAGCTTTCTAAGACTTAATTTAGCAACAGGTCTAGCAGAAATGGGTTGTGAGGGTGTTTCCTGGGTGCTCTCAGCAATATCTTGTAAGGCATCTCCCTCAGACAATGCTACTGATGCAGCCCCACCTGGCCTATCAACTTGAACAGTTTGGCTAATTCGTTCAGGTATGGATTGTTTTATTGATAGTGAATTAATATCTTCAGCTGGGAGGGGTGGGTCTATTGACTGGGGTGGGCCAATTGTTTCTAGGGGCTCAATATCCTCCTTTTCTGGATCATCAGGGTCCCAACTTTTTCTGATCAATGCCCTCACGTTGGTATCAGACACTGCTCTAGATCTGCAATTCAGCCAACGTTGTAATTCAGCCACTCGCATGATGAGACTCTGGACCTGATTCTCAGCAATATCAGCTCATTACTAGAGGAGAGAAGGCTCTCCTTTTGTAACACAGATGGAAGCTTTCAAATCTGTTAGTCTGCACCTGAGATGCACTTCTGAGGCTCTGAGACCATCCCTCTCCTTAATCACATTTTCCATTGTAAGGAGGACCAGCTTCCCTATACTTGTCATCCTGACAAAGCTCCTGGAAAATATCAAAGATATGATCACTCAGAGCCTCTCCTTTAACCAGCACCTCATCTATCCGTGGTGGTACTGTAGGTATTATTAGCTTTGCTGTTTCATACCATGGATTAGTAAGAGTAGCAGACTTATCCATGCTTTGGGGCATTGAAGTAGCATTATTAGTGCTGTTAAGACTAATCAGGCTGGAGAGCCATTTTAAGAAGCCCATATTTATGATTTTATTTCTCTAGAAGCACTCCCGGGACCAAATGTATTAGACAGGGTTCTCTAGAGAAACAAAACCAGAATGTTAATAATTTTATATGTATTTATACAAATAGATAGATATAAGAAATAAACAGTTAATGGAGTGGGGAGGGAGGGGGGAAATGAGCAACTGATATTAAGGGC
>NW_022111320.1:7512872-7528031 GCF_000313985.2 Echinops telfairi | reverse complement strand
GAGGCTCGCCGAGCCATTTATCTCTCCGCCCTTCAATTAATCCCACATGTGTTTATTGGCCACGTTGGCACAGTAAACTAACTACCTCAATAGACCTCTCAGATAGAAAAAGTGTAAATATTTGTGTCTCATACGAATGCTCACCAACGTGTTACCTCTGCAAAAGAGGACTTTAACAACAAAGTGGATATGATACACATCCTCTTTGCTCAGCCAGTCCTTTCCTTGCCCAATGGGTGCATGAACAGGGTGGCATGCTTCAGGGGTGGAGTTTATGCAGGGGCTCGACATGGACTTCCACTCACCCAGGCTGACTTGGTTCCTGACCCTGCTGGTTGCCTAATCATCCAACGGCAGAGACTAACACAGAGTCCAAGATATGGGACCATTCCTGAGAGGCATTAACCAGCAACCTGGTGGCAGGTTGATTAGACAGGACTGCTTCCATCATGCAAAGGGCAGTGCTTTATTCTTCCTGAAATAGACATTTCCTCTGGATATGGATTTGCGTTTTTGGTTGTGTGAGTGTTAGTTGTATCATGCTAGGCACAAGTCTTTGGTGATTATGTCAACTAGCCCCTCCAGAGTAAGGGTAGGGGCGGAGCCCAACTTATCAATGGGGTTGCAGACTGATAACACCTTTGTGGGGTGTGCCTTTTGTATAAGAGAGAGACCAAGCAGAGATGAACCTTCTTTGGCCCTTTACGTTCTGCCAGAGCTGGAATTTGCATCCAATTCCTCGATCTTCTCTTGCTTTGCCTGTGATCTCAGGAGCCATCAGTGGGATTCATTTGGTGCACTTCTGTATCATATTACCTCTTCATCTGCCAGCCTGTGCCCCTGCTGTCTGCTTCATCATCCTGCTTCTTGCTTGTCAGTTTCCACGAGTCAGGAGAAGCCTGACGTGAACAAGACTGCACTTAGCTATTTCTACAGCTTTGTAAGCCATTTCTTGATATAAGTCTCTTTCTTTACACAAACATACTCAAGTATCACTGGTTTTGCTTCTCTAGAGAACCCAATCTAACACATTCATAAATCAATTTGCCTCTCAGGGAGGGAGGGGTAAAACAATGAGGAGCTGATACTACGGGCTCAAGTAGAAAGAAAATGTTTTGAAAATGATGATGGCAACAAATGTACAAATTTGCTTGACACAATGGATGGATGGATGGATGGATTGTGATACGAGCTATAAGAGCCCCTAATAAAAGGATTTTTTTAAAATTAACCAGCTTATCTTCCATGTCTTCATGTCTTCAATCAATGGATGTTTGAGATAACTAAAAGCAAAGATAAAAGAATTAGTCTGAACCAAACCACAGAGTAAATAGACACTAGATTTTGTGTCATTTTTAGAAGATTCATCCAACAGTTAATTATAGTAGAAAATTTTCTTTTTCATGTCCGGTGTTCTTCATCAGCTCATGCAATCAAGCATAATTGGACTTTCTAATAGATTGGCTACAAGGGGATTCTTAATTCACCTTACTCTCTTGGTGATACATTTTTTAATATATTTTTTAATCTTAATAAATATATTTCTATTTTCCACTTTCTCCTACAGTCATTCTAAATCAATTAAGTACATTTACCATCTAATGGGGTTAAATGCGTTATAAGAATCAAATCTCGAACTCCCTGCCCTGGAGTCGATTGCAATTAATCACAGCACGATAGGACAGTAGAGAGCTGCCCCTGTGAGTTCTTGAGGCTGTAACTCTTTACAGAAGTAGAAAGTCTCTTCTTTCCCTGAGGAGTGGGTAGTGGTTTTGAGCGGCTGACCAGAGCCTAACCATTATAACAATAATAATAATACCAAAATAAATAAGTCAATAAAACTCACTGCCATTGAGTCAACTGCAACTCATAGTAAGCCGATAGGAAAATAGAACTTCTCCCTGGGTTTTCCAATGCTGTAAATCTTTACTAAATCAGACAGCCTCAACTTTCTCCTGAGAAATGAGTGGTCAGTTCAAATTGCTGATCTTGTGGTTTGCAGCCCAATACGTAATCCACTCTGCCTCCAGGGCTCCTAGGATCCCCATTTAAAACCTATTAAAGACGTTTTGCTCTTTTGACTCAACTGAATTCCCTTAAAATAATAACTGTGACACCCTTAGATGCTTCCCAGGGCTAATACCAGTGTCTCCATTTTACAGTTGAAGATATCAAGGATGAAGGAAATTGATTTCCCAAAGCTGCACAACTATCCAAAAAAAGAATAACAATAAAAGCCTCATATATGGTTTCCTTCCACCTGTACAGTGCTCATTTAAAAAGAGCCTACGTACATTCACAAATCCATTTGTTAAATAAAGTTTACCATAATTTGAAAAAAATAGGCTTCCAAATTAACAAAGAGGTCCATAGCATACATCATTTGTTTCCCTTTTAGTGTTCAGTTGGATAACCCCATATGCTGTTTTCCCTGTCAGCAACTTTAATATAATCTTAAATTTATCTTTAATTAATTCAAAGTAGGAAATCTTTAATAGACACCTTTTTAATGACTTTAATTGATTCCGCAGCCAATTATGTCTTATTTTTAGTCTCCCACAGAGCCCAATTCTTAATAATATTCCTTTTGTGCAATTTAACCACTAGGATGAATCCTCTCTGACTTTTTGAAAAACAGACTTGAACGGTAAGTAGAGGGAGTTTAGACACATAGCTACTGAGGGACCCCATATAGAGAGGCACCATTCCCACACAAAAAGGGAAGGATTAGGAGTTTATTAGAAAACATTTCAGGGAGATGGCAGTAAAGTGGCTTTCTCTTAAAAAATCATTATGATTTGAAAATTTTCTGACAGATGGAAATAAAATGTCTTACAGGCAAAATGGCTTTAGTATTTCCCAGAAATGTGTCTTACAGGCTAGCAGTACTCAGGCAGAAATCAAATGTCTATGGAGCAATAGTCAAAACAAACCAGCTACTAAAGAAGCTTTAAACTTGTCTAAAATGGAGACTTTCCAAATTTAGAGGAAAAGGGGAAAAGTTAACTTATGTGACAAAGTGAGTTAACTTCTTTAATTCATAAACAGTCTTTTAAAATTTATTTGAACAAAAAAAATTTAAGAAAAGGAAAAATATAAGTAGAAAACTAACCAGAAAGTTTTATTTAAAAACCAATGGAAAATGTTCAATCTCATTACTGTTCCAAGTGAGGTTGGTAAAGCTGTGGTGAGAGTGCAATCAGTGTCCACCACTAATGGGATTGTGAACAGGACAAATCCTTATAAAGAAGGATGCATGCATGTAATTAGGGCAATAGGAATATTCATGACTTCTTTGCCTGATCTTCCCATTCTTGGGGTTTGGTTTTTGCTGTGGGAGATATTGTGGTCATCCCTGACCCTTTTCTATAATGGCATCTATGGCCAAGCATGGCCTTGTGTCACAATTCTGGTTAAAGAGAGTACGAGTAAGGGCTGTGGACTGTGCCTTTCATTCTTCCTTCTTCCTGCTTTAAAGGCGCATGTCTCAGCTGTAGCTGCCACAATCATCTTCTGAACAAGGGATAGGTCAAAATATTTAGGAACCTTAACCTTGAAGTCATTCTCCTACGGAGTCGATGTTAACAACCACCGTACAACTTGCAGATTGGCTATGTAGGAAAGACAAACCCTGGTTTGTTTGAGTCCCTTGATACATAAAAACAACTGATTCAACAGAAGATGCAAAACAAGAAGCATAACACAAATGGTGGCATAATTCCTCTGTAAGAGTGGAAAAAGGAAAGCAATGAACTGATGACTAATTAAGAGGTGTTATGAAATGATGGTGCAAATATATAATATTTAAAGAATCAATCTGAAGATCCAAGGTGTGGTGCTGGTGGTGGTGTTGGGTGTCATCAAGTTGGTCCCAACTCATAGCAACCCAATGTCCAAACTGCAGACACACTGTACAGCCCTACACCAACCTCACAATTGTCATTATGTTGGAGCGCATCTTTGCAGCCATTGGGTCAATCAGTCTCATCCGAGGTCTTCCTCTTTTTGCTGCCCCTCTACTTCGCCAAAAATACTTCTCCAGGGCCTGGTCTCTCTTGATTGCACATAGAGAGAATATTGAAGAAAATCTCCCCATCCTTAGTTCTAAGGAGCATCTTGGCTATATTTTGTTCAAGACAGATCGGTTTGTTTTTCTGACAGTTCACAGTACTTTCAATAGTCTTCAGCAGCAATGTAATTCAAATGCATCAATTCTTCTCTGGTATTCCTTATTAATTGTCCAGCCTATCTAGCTGTAGCTGCTGATCTACTTTGCTTTGGAATCTTTTTCTGTATAGAGAAGTTAGTATGGGGGGCGAGAGGGTTCATGAAACAGCAACTGATTCATAATTATCTGGGGGCACAAAAGGGGAGGCTGGTGGAGAGGGATGGGGAGTCCACAGCAAAGGGTACAAGAAGGAAGGAAATGTTTCAAAGTTGCTTGTGGTGATGATCAAACAACCATCTTAATATGAATTTTATGATATTTATATCTCAATAAAACTATTTTTAAAAAGAACAGGAATTCCAGAACACTTCCTTGTGCTCACTGGAACCTAAACATGGACCAAAAGATAGCCATTTGAACAAAACAAATGAATTTCTGCATACCTTAAAAGGTGTGCATCATGATTATATCTTTTCACCAGACGTGCTTGTTCAATCTATATGTTCATCAAATAATCTGAGAAGCTGAACTGCATGAAGAAGAATGAGACATAAGGATTGGAGGAAGGCTTATTAACTACCTACCATATGCAAATAACCCAACCTTTCTGGCTGAAAGTGAGGACTTGAAGTACTTGAAGAAAATCAAAGACTAGCTTTCAGTGTAGATGACAACTCAATTGGTCAAGAGAACTGAATTCCTTATCATTGGATTGACCTGATAAGTGGAGAGAAGATTTCATTTTAATTGAATATGCAATCAAGGTTCATGGGAATGGCAGTCAAGAACTCAAAAGGTGGATTGCACTTGATAAATCTGCAGCACGAGATCTCTTTAAAATGTTAAAAAGACATTTTAAAAATGTGAAAATGCAAAGTGGTCACTAAGTGTGGTGGCTTTATTAACAATCTTAATTTTTTATCCTCTCTTGTACTCACCTCCTTTGATATTAGACGATAGCTATTCTCAACAGAAAGGAACGTCTATTTTCCTATCCCTTGACTGAGTTCAGTCACGTGATTTGCCTTGGCCAGTGGGATATTAGAGAACATGAACCAAGTAACCTTGAAAAATACTTCTTCAGTTATACTTGTCTTCACACTAGCATTCTCCAATCTCCATGAGAATAATTCCAATCTAGCTTCCCAGAGGCTGACACAAGTGGAATGAATTTCCCCATTTTTCCCATCTGAGGCCATTTTATATCATCAGACAACCAAACAGGCCAGACCAGCTAAACTGGTTTAGATGACCTCGTGGGTCACTCTTAAGTCATCTTGGGTATATACACATATGATTGAGGCAATAGATAATTGACATTAAGAAAAAAGTAAGTTGTATTAAATATCCCTTCATCCATTTAATATTTGTTGAGTACCCTCAAGGTAACAGGCATTTTAATCAGGGAAAAGAGCAGATCCCAGAATTCTATTACTCTTGGATCCCTGGTTGACCTAGTGTATTACAAACTGGGAGAAAGACAGGGCTTTCTAGATTTACAGTCTCAAAAAACCCACAGGGACATTTCTGATCTGTCCTATGGAGTTATTATGAGTTTTCTGGTAAGAACATACATTGTAAATAGAAAATATATGGCAAACGTCAGGTGACTACTAGACCATAAATTATTTTTGTTTGGTTCATTAGTTTAGCCTTTCCTTAAAATAGTCTTTCAATTGCCATACCTGTAGCATGTTGGTGGGGGCTGGCGGTCACCAAGTAGTGTGTCAAGTGATCTTGAACTCCTGGAGACGCCACGTGTGTCAGAGGAGAATCGTGCTGTAGCGGATTTTCAGTGGCTGACTTTTTCAAAATCATTTTATTGGGGGCATTTACAGTTCTTATAACAATCCATACATTCATGTGTCAAGAACCATCATCCTTTTCAAAACATTTTCTTTCTACTTGAGCCCTTGGTATCAGCTCCTCATTGTTTTCCTGCCTCTCCCACCTTCCCTCCCTCATGAACCCTTGATAATTTATGTTATTATTTTCATATCTTACACTGACTGCTGTCTCCCTTCACCCACGTTTCTGTTGTTCATCCCCCTAGGGATGGGTGGGGGGGTGTACATCATTGTTTTGGGTTTCCCCCTTCTCCCTCCACCTCCTCCCTACACTCATGGTATTGATACTCCCATTACTGTTCCTGAGGGGTTTATCTGTCCTGAATTCTGTGTATGTAGAGCTCTTATCTCTTCCAGTGTACGTGCTCTGGTCTAGCAGAATTTGTAGGGTAGAATTGGAGTCAAGATAGTGAGGGGAGGAAGCATTAAAGAACTAGAGGAATGTTGTATGTTTCCTTGATGCTATAGTGCACCCTGGCTGGCTCATTCCTTCCTTGTGACCCTTCTGTGAAGGGATGTCCAATTGTCTACAGATGGGCTTTGGGTCTCCACTCCGTGCCTCTCCTTCCCCCCATACACACACCGCCCCTCATTGGCATCGTGGTAAAAAAAGCTGATGGTACCTGACTATCAAAAGATAGAGTGTCTGGGGCCTTAAAGACTTCAAGATAATAAACAAGCTGGGAAGTAACAAAACCCACATGGAAGAAGCACACCAGCCTGTGTGATCATGAGGGGTCGATGGGATCAGGGATCAGGTATCAAAGACCCAGAACAAACAATCATCTCAATGTGAACCAATGGCTGATTTTTTATGAGCAGACAATCAGATCTTTCTGCCAAGGCACCTCTGAGGGGACTCAAACTACCTACCTTCTTGTTAACAGTCAAGTTCATTGCACCACCCTGTTTGGGGTGGAAGCTGAGGAGTAAATTTGAACTAAAATAATGGGGGTGAACATGGATAACAATAAGAGTGTAGAAATGAGTAAGGACACATCAGGGTAACTAATCAATCTTTTTGATATGAAAAATACAAGAATATATGTGTAGGCAGAGCACAAGCACTCGAAGGAAATGAAGCATTAAAAGATAAAATAGACAAGACACTGATCCTGAAGTCATTTTTAAGACAGGATCCCAAACACCTGAGCCGAGAACGTAAGAAGAGGCTACCTCTCCCTCTAGAAGAGAGGGAAAGGATGGAGGAAAGAAACCAACCAGTTCCATCAAATTGGCCCTGACTCAGAGCAGCCATGCAGATTTCATAGGCGAACTGTGCTCCACGGGGCTGTCAATAATATTTTTTTTCTGACGTAGATTGTGAAGCTTTTCTCCAGAGGCACACTCCACACTTTGGTTAGTGGACGAGGACTTCCACCCGCTGCACCACTCAGAGACGCCTGGCAGAGAGCAAGAAGATCATCAGGCCGGAAAGCCCGTATTTTCTTAAGCCCCACGGCAGAAAAAGTATCTACTAAGAGTGAGAGCATAAGGGGAAGAGAGGAGGGAAAAGAATTTGAAAGAGAGAGTAAAGATCTATAAAAGAAGTTGTTTGGATAACCCCCAAGGAATCCTGAACTGTGGTGAAATGTATTATTTGTCTCAAAGGGAAATTCATGCGTGAGAAAAAGTTGGAAAAGTACTTTGAAATTACAGTAGAGTAAACCGTATCTAAAATCAATGCCTTCATTATTGCATAGGTTATTGGGATTTCTGAAATGTTTCACTTTTTTAACTCCGTGTTATTTTATCTAGGGTTTAGCAGATTCAATAAGATATGGATGTTTAAGTATCATGTATACAGAATTAAACAGCAGACCAAAAAATAATCAAATGAGGAAAAAATTTTAAGTCATCTTCATTCATTCAATTTACAATTATAACTTTAATTAGAACATCCTAACTGCCCCATTACTCGATGTGCTTTTTTCCCCTAATTCTATTTTTGCTGCCTAAATAGTTTCTGCCCTAAACTGCATGAAAAGATTCTATAGTCATAAATTCCTTAGTAGCACTTTGGGAATAAATATAACCAAAGGAATAGATTTAAACAAAATATACATATAAGAAAAATGTAAAGGCATTATATATGTGTGTGTATATATATATATATATATATAGGACGAAGTTGATATTAATGATTTAAGACCTAGTTTGAATTTGTCAACCACAGATATAAAAGCCTCACATAATGAGAAAAAGAATGGAGTAAGGTCCAAAGCCTACGGCTTCCTTCATTTCAGGAAGGCAAAGCCTGATGGGAAAGAAGCAGTGTAATTACTTTTATATTCAGGGACTGCTGTAACCTCAACAAAAGATAACATTTACACGAACAGATTCTGCAGCATTTTCCCAAATGGTTTTTAAACCTATTGGGGACCATAATGTCATCTCTCCAAAAAAAAGCAGTAAAAAGGTACTTTTCACACACATTGAAATTCCAGGAGAATTTCAGACCCCGTTAAGGTACTTTTCACACACATTGAAATTCCAGGAGAATTTCAGACCCCGTTAAGCTCACGGAGGAGGGGTCTAGGTTGAGAGTCTTATCTAAGTCTAGATCTTGTTTTCAGACGTTCAAATTAATTGAATCCTGGGCCATACAAACGATCTTAACTGGAGTGACAGTGGGGTGTTACCTACTGCATACTGAAATCGACCTTTCAGCTGAGCACCAAGACAACAGTGCAAAATTAGCAAAACCAGCCCCTGACCCTTGACAAGGCGTCCCCAGGCGGCACATATGGTTATGAATCCAACTGCTAATCCAAAAGACTGTGGTTCAAACCCAGCCAGCGGTGCCTCAGGAAGAAAGACTGAATGTTCTGCTCCTGCAGGGTCACGATTTTAAAAACTCATTAGAGTATAACTCCTCTTTGCACACGAGAATCAGCTGCAAGGCAACTTGCTTGAGCTTTTGTTTTTTAAGACCTCTCAACAACTAAGTCACAAGCATTAAAGGTGTTTCATCTGTTTCAAAGAAAGTACTTTCTTTTCAGAAAAATTTCTTTGGGAAAAAGCAAGACGTTGTTTCAGCCCCAAACACCAAACAATCACCACACCAACTGCAGAAATCCCTCCATCTCTGGAAAGCCAGCTTTCCTCCCAGCTGGCCCTACAGTGCAAGCACAGTGAGCAGAGATAGGGGGCTTCAGTGGGACACACAGGGAGCCTGACCACAGAAACTGAGGTATAAGAGAGAGTTTTGTGTAAAGGTTAAGCGCACATCAAGAAAACATCCCAACCCAGTGCTGCCCAAGCCCACAAGTCCAACATTAAACCATACATCCAACACCAATCCACAAAATCCTCCTCCATCTCACAAAACACATGCAATGATGCCCACTGCAGGAGGAAAGCCGAATCAATGAATGTGTAAGCATCTCAGCGCTGGCAGGGTTCTCCGCACGGCTGCTCCAGCACCCAGGGCTGCATAGGGAGGGGTAGGTCCATGTGGTTTCTCCTCAGGGATATGTTGCAGGAACTGAGCCTTGCCATATGAAGCAGGGAACTGGCTAAGGTAGCTGCACCCTGGTCCGACCATTAGAAAGCAAGAGACCCGAGAACCAGAAAGGCGAGGCTCACCAAGTCATTTATCCCTCCGCCGTTCAATTAACCCCACATGTGTTTATCGGCCAGGTTGGCACAATAAACTTTAACTATCTCACCTGGTAAGTGTGATTTAAGGCCCCTCCATTGGAAAGCATAGTGAACTGGAATTTGAGTCCTTGTTTGAAACCACGAGAGGAAAAGAAGGGACTGACTGACTAGTGGAGAATCTAAGAGAGTTGCTGGCTTTGGAACTGGTCTGAACCCACACAAATTGTCAAAGTGTAAACATCCTTTCCGTGTAACATGCACCCAAACATGAGAAAGAGGAGCACCTGTGAGCCTCTGTCCTGACCAGCAGACAGGGAGATACCTCGCAACAAGAGGCTGGAGGTAGATGTCAGAAGGCTTAGTTTGATAGATAGAGGCCAGAACGTCTAGGGAAATTGGTGCACATTTCCCATTCCTTGGTACAGCTGAAGTTCGAGAGGAGTCCTTGTGGAAGCTGTGGGAGAACCCTGAGCCAGGAAACGTCCAGTGTCTGCCTCAGCCAGATCCCGATGGTACGTTCACAGATAAAAACTATTGTATACTCTTTACACTTTCAGCTCTCTTCCCACTCCTTTCCCCCTTCCCCTGCTGGGGATAACAAGACACTATTAGTTCACGGAAGAAAAGAAGGAAAAACATTAAAACCACGACACTCTCTCTCATTGCAAAGAGATGAACTAAAAGAAATGAAAAGATAAACAATAAATCAATTTCAAAATTTTGATTGTTATAGGGGACTGAAAATTCCAGTCTCTTCACTGGAACTTTTTATGACTTAAATTTATTGCAGAGCTGTTTTACTGAAGAGTGATCCAGTCCACCAGATCTCCCCGCATTTTCATTCCATGGCAAAAGAAAACTCACTTCCACTAAATAAAAAATGCAAAGGTTCCAAGGGATACAGAATTGAAGTCTCCTTTTAACTGCACCTCAGACACTGTTCAAGAAAATAACCAAGAGCAAGTTGCCATTGAGCTCAACTCTCAGTGATTCCACGTGTGTCAGTAGAACTGTACTCCACAAGGATTTCAGTGACTGACTTTTCAAAGATAAATCACCAGGTCTTTCTTTGGAGGTACTTCTGTATGAGCTTGAAATCGCCTCCCTTTTGGTTCTCAGCTGAGTACACTAAACCTTTGCTCCATCCACCGACTCTGTTCAATGTGTAGACTGGAGAATTTAACAGTATTTCAGAAGTTGCAAATTTCTTAGCATGCAGGCCTGATAGGGCTAGGAGATGACTTTCTTCAACCGACAAAATTGTCATTTTTCTACTTTTAATTTGCATACATTTTGGGAAAGCGTGCATTTTCATTTCTGCCCCTTTGGGACTCATATCTCCTCTCACCTACCCTTCAGAGTCCCTCGCTGATATCCCAGCTTTTGAGCTGAAGGGGAAATCTCCACCTTAGAATATGAGGTGGATGTGATTTGTATTCAAAGAACTCTAAGTCAAAATCCTGCCTGCAGTACGTCTGGTAGTTACATAATCTGGTGTCAATTTGAGGATTTAGAGTGTAGGGGCGGGGTCTGTCAATGGGTCATAGTCCATGAGGCCGCTGTGTGGGCATGGCCTTCTGCTGAGAATTCTGGGAAATCCGATGTTTCCTCCTTGGAGGTGGGAGACACCTCTCTTTCTCTGCTGACTCCCTGGGAGACATTGCATCTGAACTGCGCTAGTGCCCAGAGCTGGAGAAGAAGCCACATAGACCTACCCTGATTCAGCCAGAACCATGGACCTGGAGAAGGCACGGAGAGACCCCTGCCAGCACTGGGAAGCTTACAACACCACTAGATCCAAAGACTTTCTACCTACTGACCTGTGATTGTCCTGCATTCATCATAGTGCTTGTGTTTCATCAGTCTGGAGAGGACTTTATAGATTGGTATCTGACATATGAGCCAATATCAGACTTAGGGGCTTGGACTGGACTGGGTTGGGATGTTTTCTCAATATTCAATTACTCTTGTATATAAACCTCCTTCTTCTTCACATTGGAGTTTATATGGATTTGTTTCTCTAGTCTACCCAGACTAACACAGTATGTTTTGGCTCTGTGACCATGGACAAGCTATTTAACGTTTCTGAAACTCAGAAATGTTTAATCTATAGAAAACATTAAATGTCTATCTTATCAGACTATTGAGAAATTATATGAGAGCTCGTCTATGAGGCATCTAGCATAGAGGGATGGCACAGTGACTATTAGTTCCCTCCCTCCCCTTTATTTTTTTATGATGAAGTTCATTAGATGAGAAAATGGGGTTGTATAAATAACTGTTCCTTGCATATACTGCTAGTTTTTCTTTTAGCTGTTTTTGAATGCTTTAGCAAATTACATTAAGGGAAAATTCTACCTAATTATAAATAATAACCAAAAATTGAGTTGGCCTCAATTAAAACAATTTCATCCAAGACTCTTCAAAACATTAAAGTTAAATATGTAGCAACTGTTGTAATTAAAAAGTCAAAAGTCTTATAATTGCCTTGTTTTTGCAGTGAGTAAAGGTAAGTACATGATTTTTTTAATTCCCTCCCAAAAGATTGTTTTTACTTTTCATTTGGCTTCATCAATTTTTATTTGTCTTTCACTGTCCTTTTAATGTCCTTGTCAATGCCTACTACTTCAATAACTGTAGCTTCAGGGTGATTAAGTTTTGTCATTGGCCGAGTAGTCTTAACTAACTTTGCCAAGAATCACATGTTCAGACCAACATCGACAACTCATAAAGTGAACAGTTAGATTGGCTTATTGATAGATCAGAAGTTAAGCAGAGGCCATACTTATGTTGATAAGACTAGGAATTAAGGACAAAATCAAAACGTCTCAGAAGTAGATGTAACCCAAGTTGCTACCTAGTCCAGCCATGCATTTCATGTGTGTGAACATCTCAGTAGCACCCCTGATACATGATTGCCCACCCGCTACAAGAAAACCCCCAGTAAAAGAGAACTCACCATCAAGAGCATGCCCCCGTATTACACTGACACCAACGAAATCACTGGCAGAGCTGTCTCAAGTCTCTCTCCATAGAGACCCATGGATTTCCCTGCTCAGACCTAAGCTGAATGTCATCTAAGATAAACAGTGCCAAGCTGTTGGCATGCTTCAGCTAAGCCAGTTGATAACTGCATATGCCAATCTCAAAATTGATTCCTTTGAAAATTATGGGTGTGGACTTGTGTGTTACACTAACTTCTTTAGAAATACAATCAGGTATAAGAAACGTTATCAGGCAGTTGGTTTGGGATAGTACCAAATGGAAGTTGGGTCTCAATTTACAAGAGAAATACATTCTTTCTCTTTCTTTCCACTGTCACTCCAATGTTTTCTGAAATAAAGAAACTTCTGGGAAATGAACTTGGATTCCATGAGATCTGCAGTGAGTGATTTATAGTTGGTGATAGGCTTATTGAGGTTCACCTCTGTAACAGGCCTACCTAAGAGCCTTATATGATTCTCATTTAAATTCCCAGTCTCCCACATGATAGCTAAAATCCTTATTATCGATTTATCAATCATGAAGTTGAACTGTAGAGAGACAAAATAACTGTCCATTCATCAGTGGAGAAGGATTTTTGACACCATCAGTTGAATCTCAGAGCCCAATCCTTTCACTTTCTTTTTTAGTAAACATTTCCTTCATTTTCTTTTTTATTAAAAGATCATTTTATTGAGGACTCTTACAACTCTTATAACAATCCATACATCAATTGTATTTAAGCATATTTGTACATATGTTGCCATCATTCTTTTCTAGACATTCCATTTCCTTCATTCGTGTACTTAGTGTCACTACCTTCCGTTTCCCCCAACCCACCATATTTAACCCCAAGGAATAGTAATCCAGTTACTTGCTGTATAGATTTACTTATCTTGAATTTCGTAACAGTAAAACATTTAAAGAAAAAGAATAACAAAGTAAAACAAAAATCTCTATCAAAAAGAAAAAATATTAAAAACTAGCACAAATTCACAGAATATGATTAACTGTTATCAATAAGTTAAAATATCTACCCATTTATAGGAAAGTCACAAGTGATGTGTTTATCACTAGTCACAATCAATAGAAGATCGAACTTTATATAAATTTAACTGAACAGTCAAAGTTCCTTAAGAATCAGGTAAAACATGTACTTAACCTTTTTGTAAAAACAAGGTTCTGAGCACCATTCAAGGAGCTCTCATGGCACGTTTGGATAAGTATTGGGTGTAGTCACTGCAGTCAGTAGTTTGAACCACCAGCAATACTATGGAGAAAGTTGAGGCTTTCTGCTCCTGTAAAGATTTATAATCTTATTATTTATGGTTTTCTTAGCATTCAATTAAACAAACAGTTTAATACTGTTTTCCTAATCAATTTTAATCCCTGGAGACCACCAGTAGACGCAATAATCTATGTAAGGTTTTCAGAATTGTCTGTCATAAATTATGCAATTTGAATGTCTTTGTCAAGAGCACATGTCCTCTAGCATAGAAGTTCAAGATAGTGCCTGGAAAAAACAGGCAAAATTGTGAAATATATTCCTCCTTGGGGTCCTCTAATTAATACCTTCCTCCGCTTGACCTGCAAATAGAAAACAGAGTACTTGGACTACTAGTAGACACTTGGGCAGTTATTGAGCTCTTGAACTATTTATTTATTTATTTTTGTGTGTGTTTGTGTTTGTTGTTTTAATGACATAATTCATGCACCACACAATTCAATTGTTTATATATATTAAAAAGAGTTGTGCAAACATTACCACAATCAATTTTAGAATAATTTTTTCATTTTTGAACCCATTATTATTATTACTTCCAAACCTCCCCTGCCATAATCCTGAAGAATTATTAATCCAGTTAATAGTTACTATGTATTAAATCTAGTTACTATTTATATTGATCTAATTATGATATCTATTAATTACCTATCCTATATTTCATGTAAAGAAAACCATATCCGAAACATCAACAATGATCAAATAAAACACACAAAAACTGCAGTCCAAGAGGAAGCAGAAGAAAATAGAAGCTAGAGCATATTAAAAATGAACCAAGAGGGAAAACAAATGATATGTTCCACTTGAACCCAACTAAATCTACAGTCATCCACTTCCCATGCACTCTGCCTGAGAGCCAGACTATTCACAGCCAAAGTCAGTGGTCTGCGTCATTCAAAAGAAGCGTGATCCATGTGGTTGACCGCTGTAGAGCAGCAGTTCTCAACCTGTGGGTTGCAACCCCTTTGGGGTTGCCTAAGACCATCGGAAAACATAAATATCTCACAATATATTATTACATATTTTTTGGATTAATCACTATGCTTTAATTACGTTCAATTTGTAACAATGAAAATACATCCTACATATCAGAAATGCATTACTATTCATAACAGTAACAAAATTACAGTTATGAAGTAGTAACGAAAATCTTTTTATGGTTGGGGGTCACCACAACATAAGGAGCTGTATTTAAGGGACGCGGCATTAGAAATTTGAGAACCACTGCTGTAGACCCTTACCAGACTAATGAACTTTAAAGAACATTATGAATTCTA